>NW_027204480.1:0-27058 GCF_024711535.1 Dipodomys merriami
CCCAGGCAGGAAAGTCGTAGACACTCATCTCCAATAAACCACTAGAAAACTGGAAGTGGTGCTATGGCTCAAGTGGTAGAGGGCTCACCTTGAGCTGAAGAGATGAGCGAAAGCACCAGACCCAGAGTTCCGCAGCACTAATGACAAAAATTTTTAAAAAAGAAAAATTAAAAAGATTGTTTGATAATCAATGCCTGAAAGTCAATGATACAAACATAGTGTTAGGCTACTATTTAGCTTCTGGCAATTCAGATAGGGGATTATGCTTTCAAAGCTAATGGATCAACACCAAGAAAGGTACAAGATTGATTATAGTAACAAAACCACAAATGGGAAAGGTTATGCCAAGGATACTACAGAACCTGTAACCCTAAAGAGAATATTCTGATAGGATAAAACTTATTGCAAATTGAATATTAATAATGTGTTCTTGAAATCCAATGTATATAATATATATATGTTTATGTCTATGATAATTTTTAGATCATTCTCAAAAATGGCATGGAGTTATTAAATTATATATCAGAATACCACATCATTTTATAATAAAAAGGCATAAATGATATTTAAAATAAAGATAAGAGAAATAGAGTGGAAGAAGAGCTCAGGGACAGATCTTCTACCCTGAGTTCAAGTCCAGCACTGACAGACAAACAACAAGAACAACAACATCGGAAGGATGAATTTGTATGGAAAATGGACTTGGGAGGAAGTGACCTAGGAGCCTAGGATGTTTGTTGACTCACAGTCAGGTGATCATCGACAGTCAGGTGATTACTGGTCTGATTAAAGCAGGTGATGGGAAAGCTGGGAGGGGCTGCTCTGTGGGCAGACTTAACCCTGATCACAACTCAAGCAAGAGATAATTCTTGTCCTCTCAGCTTTGTGCAAAGTGTGAATCAGAAGATCTCAGTCCAGGGAACCTAAGCATAAACTCAATTTTCTATTCCAAAAGCAAAAGCAAACAGAAGAGGACATGGCTTAAGTGGTAAAGTACCAACCCAGCATCAGGCCTGACAAATTACAAATTAATGAAGACCCACAAGATACAATGGATGATGCCACGAATGTGTCCTACAGTCCGGTGGAAAAGTAATAAACTCATAGTCCAAAAATAAAGCATACACAGAAGTAAAAAACAAAACAAAACAAAATAAAACAAACACAATAAACTTTTCCAACCCTGGACAAACCTAAGTTGCACCTAACCCAAATCACCTAACCAAATTGCAAGTCCTTGAAAGAGGAAGTAAAAGGTGGGGTTGTCAGGATGTAAATTCCAACTTCTATTGATATGTAAATCAGCTTCCCTAAACAACCAATCAGAGACACTTCCTTTCCTGGGCCCACCCTCTTTCAGTATAAATAGAGTGGAAGTCTGAGACTCAGGCATTGCTGAAGATCCCTCAGGAGGAGGAGGCTGTTTGGAGCTTGGATACTCCAGGTGAGGATCAGAGTGGGAGAATCTACTCCTCTTTTAATTCTTCTTTCCTTGGTTTGGTGTTGTTGTTGGTGGTGGTGTTTTGTCGGTTGTGGGGATTGAACCCAGTGGTAGGGCAGTGTTGCTGGGCCTCTTTGTTTTCAAGACTGGGCATTATCCCTAGGTCACTTTGTGGACAAGTTTAGTGCTTTACCACTTGAATCACAGCCCACTTGTGATTTTGGAGTGGTAAATAGGAGATAAGAGTCTGTGTCAGGGGGACTTTGGTGCCCAGGCCTGCTTCAAAGCTTGATCCTCATATCCCAATCTATTGGGTAGCTAGGCTTTTAGGGGTGAGTCACCAGCACCTCATTAGATTCTAGGAATGATGGATCCTGACATTGTCCAGGCCTTCCAGAAGGAACTGAGCTGTGGCATCTGTATGAATACTTTCATAGAGCCAGTCACCCTAGAGTGCGGGCACAGTTTTTGTCGACCTTGTCTCTTCCTTTGCTGGGAAGAGACTCCAGCCAGGTGCCCAGGATGCAAGGGACCCTGCCAGCAGACAAACCTGAAAACCAACGTGGTTCTGAGGAGCCTGGTGGCCATTGCCAGAAGAGCCAGACTCAGGCAGTTCCTGAGCTCTGAGGAATACATGTGTGGGACACACAGGGAGACCAAGCAGATGTTCTGTGAGGTAGACAGGGCCCTGCTCTGTAGGAGCTGCTCCATGTCTCAGGAGCACAGGGCTCACAAACACCATTCTATAGAAAGGGCTGCTGATGTGCAGAGGAAGATGATTTCAAAGCAGGTGCATGCTGTATGGGAAAAGACTCAAGAAAACCAGCACAATTTACAGGAGAAGAAGAGACTCACCAACCAATGGATTTATTATGTGAACCTCTACCGAGACATGACTAAGGATGTTTTTAGAATGCTGCAGCTTTTTGTCCAGGAGGAGGAAAGATATCATTCCCAGCTACTGATCAATGAAGGAAGAGCCATGTTACAGCAACTCAGAGAAAGGGAAACCTAAATGCTTCAGAAGAAGCATCAGCTCAGGAATATGTTTCAGGAGCTGATCGAAACATACCAGAAGCCAGATGTGGAACTGCTTCAGGGTGTAGAGTTGACCCTAGAAAGCTGTGTGTCAGTGTTGGTCTTCATGCCACTTCCTCTGAGGCCACAGCTCAGTGCCCCTCCCATGCCTGGAATGAAAAAGAAGCTCAATCAGTACCGGGTGGAGATTGCCTTCAATGAAACTATGGGGAATCAAGGTCCTGGGAGCAGTGTTAGACATGACCATCAATATGCGGTTTTGAATTCTGAAGACTCCCTCCACTTCACTGCTTTTGGATGCCAAGTCTTCAGCTCTGGGAAACATTACTGGGAAGTTAGTGTGGATGAGTCTTCGACCTGGCCCTTGGGAGTTGTTACTGATTCTGTCATAGGGAGCAACCTCAGTGAATCTGAGGACGTTTTCCTCCTTTTGTTTGTGAAAGAGAACACACTTTACACCCTTTTTACCACCTTCCCATTGCTGTCTCAATATGTAGAGAAGCCTCTGGGCCGGGTTGGTTTGTTTCTTGATCTTGAGCATGGCAGTCTGAGTTTTTGGAATGTGGCTAAGTGTTCCCTTATCTGGAGATACCCCAATGATTCTCTCTGATTTCCTGTCAGGCCCCTTTATTCCAGTGGTATCCCGGTGTCTTAAGTGAAGAGACTCTCTATGTGTTGGGAACTCTATGGCAGAGAACCTTTCTCAAATGAAGCAAACCACTAATACTGTACTAATTTAAATTTTTTCATGAAATATGGTGGTAACTATAAAATGTAAAAACCAGTATTAAATGAAGATAAGATAAAGTAGCAACAATGCAACAAGAGAGCAAATAAATATTTTAAAATTGTTATAAAAATAAACCCATGCAAAATTGAGTCCCCAGTGATGGCTTTTCACCCTGAAAGCAGTTGGAATCCAGAATAACAACAAAAAGCAACATTGAATGCAGTGGGCACTGTTGTTTTACCAGTAATCCTTGCTAATCAGCAGGCTGAGTTCTGAGGATGGCAATACATAGCCAGGAAAAACAGATAAATCCAAGTGACTCTTATCTCCAAATAACCACCAAAGTGGAGTTGTGTTCACATGGTACAAGAAAAAAATTCCCACAAGAACAAGGCTCATGCCCTAAGTTAAAGCCTCAGGAAAAGCTAGTACAAAAATACAGTACTAGTTTCAGTGACACAAAGTTCTAGAGCAGCCTTTCTATTAATAGGTCCTATTATCCATCCTGGGAGGAAAAAAACAAACACCTCTCTCCTAGAGCATAGGGGTCTTTACACTTTCTATTAGATTGGATTCTTTAACTTTCGGTACCAATTCCTAAACAAGGGGGAAAAATGTATACTCAGACAAAGAGCTGGTAATAATGGAGAAGAGACTAAATGGTTGAACACTAAAGATGAAGGCCTGTCTTTAAATAGAAGAAATAAGTCATCCTTTTGGGGGGTAAAAATGAGCAGAGAGATTCATAATAATAACTATAGCAGGGCTGGGAAGGTGGCTCAGTGGTAGAGCGCTTGCCTTGCATGCCTGAGACCCTGGGTTTGATTCCTCAGCAACACATAAGAAAAAAGAAACAGCCGGAAGTGGCGCTGTGGCTCAAGTGATAGAGCACTAGCCTTGAGCTGAAGAGCCAAGGGACAGCGTCCAGGCCCACAGTTCAGGCCCCATTACCGGACCCCAAAAAAAAAAAAACCAAAAAAATAAACACAAACCATAACTATGGCAAACCTTAATTTATATATTAGGCATACTGAGAGGTTAACAAGAGCCACCACTTGTAACAATATAACAGGATGCTTTGCAGGTGTGTTGGCTCTTTTTTGGATAATTAATTGTAGTTCTTTGATCCCCTGTGGCATTATCATATGGAGTTAAAAATGCTTACTTTTTTGTTTCCCTTTCACCCTATATATTTAATTGTTGTGTGTTCATCCCTTCTGTAATTATCTTATTGATGGGCAAAAGCTGCTAACTTGAGATTCAATGATATGAATGTAGGGTTAGACTGCTACTTCCCTGTTGGAAATTCAGATATAGGAGAATTTGCTTTTAAAGCTCATGGTTCAACAAACAAGAACAGATAAGGTTCAAGATTGATTCATAGTAATAAATCCTGGAAGGTGAAAGCTTATGTCATCGATACTATAGAACTTACTACCCTAAAAATAATATCCTAGATAATTTTCTAAAGTTTATAGCAAATAGAGTATTAATAATGTGCTCTTATAAAACACACACACACACACACACAAACACACACACACACACACACACACACACACACACATGAGCATTAGTAGGTTCTCTTATCAGTTTATCATATATATTAATTTACCATTTCATTTTAATATAAGCTTAGTCATATATGGTGTTTATTAGCCTTTTGCTCCAACATAAAACTCAAGGACAGTGCATAGATCCTTAGTTTAAGCTCCTAAATGGATAAGTCACAATAGAAAATAGACATGGAGAAAGTAACCTCAGATTCAAGGATCCTTTTCTGACTCACAGTTAGGTGATGGACAGTCAGGTGATTACTGGGTTCAGGCTGGTGAAGGAGATGGGTGTAGGCTTCCTGCAGACCTAACAATGATCACATCCCATCCAATAGCTAGTCAAGTTAGCATATGTCTGCCATCTCAGCTATATACAAAGTCTCAATAGGAAGATCTCAGTCCAGGAAAGCCTAAGCATTAACACATTAATACAAAAATAAACTAAAAAATGGTATGTTGTATACAGTTCTGGTACTGTACTGTTGAATTCATACCATTTGCTTAAACTCTGCTAACCAATTTACTTAACTCTAAATGTTAATAACAATGCAATGATGTTGGTCCAGTTTTTCAATTTAGAAAACCATAGGCAGGTGTTAATAAACATAAGGTGGTGCTGAGTTTATTAGAAGAATGTTTGTGTGGTCATGTTTCACTGTATAAATGTGAGTATAAAGAATTCAGTGCAGTCTTTACCTTCCCACACGTGATTTTTTAGGGTGACCTCACCTTTCTAGTATAGGATTAAAAGTAGTGTTTGTGACTTTGACCACATTTGACTGTTGTCCTGTGAACTGTTGTTTTTATTTTTCTCTCATTTCCGAGAAAAAAAGATAAATTACTTGCTGTAATCATGCTGTATTTCCCTGGCTTATACATTTAAATTTCTATTGTTTATTTCTGTGAAATCTATGATACATTCTGACATCATTTTGATATTTTATCTAATCATACAAACATATACTATTCCATCTTTCTGCAATAATATCTTTGCATTAGTAATTAGTAATATCCTGGATACTGTATTGTTCATTTCAGAACTTCATGATTATTTTTACTACCGGCATAATTAATGCCATTGACAAAAGAACTCAATAAATTAGATGTAGTCAAAATTTTCTACCTTATATATCTAGAAGCACGAACAAAACTACTTTATTCTTGTTTGGGTTATAAATTTGTGGCATATATTGTTATGGATCTATAGTTTATTTTTTATTGTATTTTATTTATCTATTCATTATTTATTTTTGTTTAATTAATTTATTTTATTTGCTAGTTTTTAAAATATTTTATTTGAATAGTTGGAGAAAGGAGTTGCAATTCAATAAAGTAGTTTTTGAATACAATACATCTTGATCACTTTAATCCCTTTTTAACATTTCCACTCATCTCTCCCAACTGCTTATTCTCTGATTTTTTCTTAATTTTGTGGAATATGCATTGATTTTTTTTTTACTTGCTCCTGTTTTCCACCAATTTGCTATATTCTATGTCTACTTTCATAGTAGAACACTTTAATTTTATGCCTAGCAGGAGAGACTGTGCAACTCCCAAATTCCAGAACATTTATTTATTTTTACTTTTGTTAAAGATTATCTATTATTCCATTTAAAAATCATTTTATGTGTAATTGAAAAATGTTATATTTGTTAAATTAATTCTATAAAATTTAGGGATTCTTTGTATTTTGAAAGTATATTTGATCATTATCACCTTGGAATATTCTCAAATATTCGTCATTCAGAAGGAAATCTTATACCTGTCTGCAGCTATTCTGAATTCTCCTTAGACTTCCAACGCCAAAGAAACTAATATTATGCCTCATTTTGATAATTCAAAAATTTCATGAAAATCAAATCATTTTATGTGTTATTTTGTGTCTAGTTCTTTCTATCTAGCCTGTTGTCAGTGTTTCCACTAATATCAATTCTCCATTTCTCTTTTTTACTTGATAATGGGCTATTTCATGAGTATAATATGTTTTGTGATCTGTTTTCCTATTGGTCAGCCTGAAATTTTTTTTCAATTCTTTGGCTGTCATAGATAATATTGCTGTGATGATGCACAAGTTTTGAACTTAAGTGTATAAAAACTATAGGCAAACTTTCTAGGCTGTACAAAGTTTCTAGGCTGTTTGGTGTTTCTGTAACTAACTTCGTGAGGAACTTTTACACACTAATTTCCAAGATGAATGTGCTATTTTACAGTGTATGAGAGCTTCAATTTCTTTACATCCTTGCCAAACCTACTAATGCACATCTTCTTTTACCCATTCTGGTGAGTATCAAATGACATATCATTTCTATTTTATAAGTGATTTTACATGTGCTAATGCTATTAACCTCCTTTCCTCTGTTTACACATTGTTCGATTAAGAAATTTCAAGTCAAATTCTTTGTCCATTAATTTAGTTACTGGTCCATTTTTTCCTTGCTCTCCAATTCTTTTCTTTTGGAATAGGAGTGTTTACACCATGTTATTATATATTGAAAGTATGGTGCTCCTCATCCTCTCTGTCATCCTCTTCCTCTTCTTCTTCTTTTCTCTTCTTTCTCCTCCTTGTTCCTCTTTCTCTACTTCTTTTTTCTCCTCTTCCTCTTCTTCCTTCCTCTTACTCTACCTCTCTGGTTCCTCTTCTTCTTCTTCTCTGCCCCTCTTCTTCTTTCTTGGACCAAAGCTTCATACTGTCCTAGTAAGCACTCTACCACTTAAAACTGGACAATCCTAGTTTGTTTTTCACATAGGGTCTAGTGCTTTTACTCAGGCTTCCCTAGAATTGTGATCCTCCTGTCTTCACTATGAGTAGCTTTAATTAAAGGCATGTGTCTATATACTTGGCATATAATTGGTTTTGCTTTTTTTAAAAAAAATTATTTACTTTTTTTTGTTTTGGTCATGGGGCCTGAACTTGGGCACAGTCCCTCAGCATTTCACTTCAAGCTATCACTTTACCACTTGAGCCACAGTGTCCATTCCAGCTTTTTCTGCTTATATGGTGCTGAGGAATTGAACCCAGGGCCTCATGCATACAAGGCAAACACTCTACCACTGAGCCACTTTTCCAGCCCTATTTTGCTTTATTTTCATGGCAACTCTCAGCTAAAAATTTTCTTTGAGTCTCTGTGCACATTTTGAACCTGGAATTTTGAATGATGTTGGAAGTCAAGGCTACAAAGAATTTTGGAGAGAGGCAATGCTTTCTGTTACCTCTCCTTTTATGCTAGTGTCAGAAGATGAATGTACACCTTTTGGAGACAAAAGTGGAACGTTTTTGGATAAGGAGATGTGTTTGGGTGCTGTGTTCAAATGAAATGGTTAAGTCATATTGTCACTTTGATTGGATTGAAAAATATGCAGGAGAGCAATAACATACACAACTAGGTGTATGGGGGACTGAGTTCCCAGAGAAGTTTAGCAAAGTGGAAAAACACATACTGATTGTGTACTATCCTCAAGTCTAAGAACTTAGAATCAAGGGAGGGAAAATGAGAAACACACTTATTCAGGAGTTCTCTCTCTGCTTACAAATCACCATAATGTGTTACTTATTTCCTTGTCTTGGCCATTTTCTCTCAGCCAAGATCAACTAAAACGGAACCATAAAGCAACATAGCCTTCCCTCCTTTAACTGGTTTTGCATAGGTTATTTCTCAGTGATGAGAGTCTAACACATTGCTGAATTTAAAAATTGATTAATAAACAATTTGAATTAAGTGATTAGAATTGACTTAGTTACAGTGATGAAAATTGACATGCATTTTTAGAGAAGAATGACTGCCACAGTTGTGCATTAAAACTTTCTGAGCTTAGAAATGTATAATACATTACTCAGAGGAATCTTCTGGGAATAAAATCATTGCAATTTTTTAATCAGAAAAAGTAGGAATAATTTTGAGAATATAATTTAAGTCCACTTTTTGAACTTTGAGAAAACAAACACAAAGCTATTTTAATTAGAAAAAGTGTGTTATCTATTAAAGCTATATCAAAAGCTTTTTTAAAAGAAATTCATGTAAATAGGATCTCAGATCAAGAGGAACCAATTAAGAGCTTTACTATTCATACAAGTATGAGATAATTAGGACTAAGTTAGTATAAATAGGAAGAGATGATAAATTGATATGAAGAACACTTAAGGAATAAAAAAATTTTTATTTTCATCTTTATCAAAATCTATTTTTTATATTTATGTACTATATATTCTATATTAACATCTATATGTGTGTATATGTACATATATATATATATATATATATATATATATATATATATATGCATTCACAAGCCTCATGAGTGACAAAAAAATCCAACCAACAAAAAAAACATGGGGAATGTAGTGAAAAAAACACAAATTCAGATATCAAAAGTGGCGTGGTGGGGTCAAGGGGAAAGACTAGACAAATGAAGAGGAAAAGGGGAAGAAAATGCAGGCAAGAGTCTAGTGTATAGCCTACCAAACAGAAGGGGATGGTAGAAGAAAGACTGGTGACAATGTTGAAAGAGGTAACACTGATCAAGGCATATTGTGTTTGTAAGCTGCTTTGTTTTCTGCCAATGCCTTTGTCCAATGACTTAATGATAAGACTAAAAAAATCACAATAAATTACAACTTTTAGCCAGTTACCTGTGGCTCATAACTGTAAATCTAGCTAATCAGGAAGCTGATATTTCGAAGCCAGTCCTTGTAGGAAAGTCCTTAAGATGATTATCTCCAATTAACCAGTATAAAGCTGGAAGTGGAGTTTTGGCCTAAGTCTTTGACCACCAGTATCAAGTGGAAAAGCCAAGAGAGAGTATGAGGTCCTGAGTTCAAACCCTGGGGCTGCTCCCCCCATGTAACACTTCAGTAAAAATTTATTTAGACAAAATATTTAAGGATAAATTTGCATTTTTTATGAGAAAGGCTGACAATTGATATTACTTCTCTAAATTCTGTAAGCAATCATTTGTTAAGGTTAGTTGGTATTTTAATTAATGAGTTGAAATTTTGAGATTAGAATTTTATAAACCTACACAATACTGGACTACGTAGGAATGGCTCCATTTCAATTTATTTTCTTTCTTTTTCTTATTTATTGTTTGTTTATTGTATGTTTATTTATTGACATGTCTTAGGGCTGGAAGTCTGGGCCTGGGCTCTGTCTCTGAGCTCTACTACTTGAGACACAGCTCCATTTCCGGCTTTTTTGATGGTTCCTTCGAGATAAGAGTATCATAATAGACTTTCTTGCGAAGGCTGGCTTTGAAACTCTATTCTCAAATCTCAGCCTCCTGAGATAGCTAGAATTACAGGCATGGGCAAGCATCACCTGGCATTCAATTTCAATTAGTAAAAATATTAAATGGTAGAGTGGTAAAGTATTGCAGTAAAAATCTTAAATTTATTTTGAAAATTTCTTTATATAATCACATTTCTTAAGATGAAATAAAATTTCTTTATATAATCACATTTCTTAAGATGAAATACTTCACATTTTAAGTAATTTGTTGCATGTTGAATCAGATTATTCAAATCATGTTTCTATCCTTTAATGTTATAGATTACTATCTAATCATGGATTTAGATTATCAGCAAAGCTTTCTACATATTCAAATAACTATTCTCTGTATGTTGTATTTTTTTTAGTTTGTTACAATATGGTATAATTCACTACATTTTATTCAAATGAGTTTTGTGGTCATATAATTAAAAATAACCTATAATAAAGTCACTACAAAGAAGGCAACTCTGTTGCACAAATGCAATATTGTGTGATCAAGAATATAAGGTGCACACAATCAAACCAGTAAGAAGTTAAACATATATCACCGAGTGTGTGTTTGTGTGTGTGTTTGTGTGTGTGTGTGTTTACATATGTAAGTTTTAAAATAAATTTTTATCGTGAAAATACTGTACAAAGGGGTTACAATCACATGAGCAAGGTAATGAGTACATTTCTTATCAAGCACTATTGCCTCCTCCTTTGTTGGTGTTTCCTCTATCATCCTTTCCCTCACAACTCCACAACTACATTTCCCCCTACTCTCTACCCCCTGCTCATTACCATTCCCCCCTCCACAAAAAACAGTTTGTTTTTTTCCTTCCTCTCCATAAATTATACCAACATCAAATAGAGTGAAAATAGGGATTATACCATGGGGGAAGGACAAACAAATCAACAAAAAATTACCCTATAAATATGTTAGAAACAATAGGAAGAAAGAAAAACCACTTGAGTCCTTATCTTGGGGTTTCTTTTGTCTAACATTAAGCTATCTGATCTTTTCTGCTTGTTTCAGATATTTCAAATAAGGGAAACCATGGGACCTAGGTTTCTTTGGACGTGGCTTATATCACTTAATATAAGTTTTTCTAAGTCTTTCCATTTCCTAACAAATGGGGCAATGTCATTCTTTCTGATAGAAGCATAGAATACATTGTGTATATGTACCACATTTTCTTGATCCATTCATCTACTGAGGGGCATCTGGTTTGGTTCCATATTTTAGCTATGGTAAATAATGCTGCAATAAACATAGTTGTGCTGGTAGCTTTAGTGTGGTCTTGTTTGTGATCATTTGGGGAAATACCCAAAAGTGGGATTGCTGGGTCATAGGGGAGCTCTATGTGGAGTCTTTCGAGGAACCTCCATACTACTTTGAAAGTAGCTGAACAAGTTTACATTCCTATCAATAGTGCAGTAGGGTTCCATTCTGGCCACGTCCCCTTCAGCATCTGTTGTTATGAGAGTTCTTAAGTATAGCTATTCTAACTGGGGTGAGGTGGTATCTCAGTGTTGCTTCGATTTGCATTTCTTTTATGGCTAGGGAGGTTGAGCATTTCTTCATGTGTCTATTGGCCATCCTTCTTTCCTCTTCAGAGAAGTTTATCTTTAAGTCTTTAGCCCATTTATTTATTGGGCAGTTGTTTCTTTGAGGATTTGTTGTTGGGGGATTTAATATTTTGAGTTCCAGGTATATTTTAGGTATGAGTTCCATGTCCGTTGTATGGCTAGTGAAGATCTTCTCCCAATCCGTGGGCTTTCTATTGATCTTGCTAGCTATGTCCTTGGCCATGCAGAAGCTCTGCAATTTTATGCAATCCCATTTGTCCAACCTTTCCTTGATTTGTTGTGTTTCTGGGTCTCTATGTTATAACCCATGCTTTCACTGAATTTGATGTTGGTATAATTTGTGGAGGGGAAGGGCAAAAACAAATCTTTTAAGTAGGGATACAGGTGGACACATTGCAACAATGAGATGTACAAGTCATTATTTGGAAAAACAAACTTAACAACTTTGGTCGGGGGAGGGGGGAGGATCAGATAGGGGGAGATGGGTGGAATATGGGAAGGAATAGGAAGGGGAAACAAAAAGGAGGGAACAATGCCTGATAAGAAATGTACTCGTTATCTTGCCCTTATAATTGTAACTCCTCTGTATGGTATTCTCACAATAAAAAAATAATCGGCCTATGCCAAAGAGAGGTAGGATTTCTCCTATTCTGTCCTGTAATGTTTTCCGAGTGCCTGCTTTGACTCTGAGTTCTTTGATCCATTTGGAGTTGATTCTGGTGCAGGGTGGTATATAAGGATCTAGCTTTAGTTTTCTAAAGGGGGTTAACCAATTTTGCCAGCATCATTTACTGAAGAGGCTGCTTTCTTCCATTCTATTTTCTTTTCTTGCTCCCTTGTGGAAAATTAGATGGCTATAGGTATGTGGGTTCATTTCTGGGTTTTCAGTTCTATTCCATTGGTCTTAAGGTCTGTTCTTGTGCCAGTACCAAGCTGTTTTTATTACTATGGCTTTGTAGTAGAGTTTAAAATTTGGTATTGATATTCCTCCAGCACTGTTCTTTCTGTTAAGGATCATTCTTGCTTTCGGGGTCCTTCATTGTACCCTATGAATTTTTGGATTGCCTCTTCTATTTCCTTGAAGAATGAGGTTGGAATATTGATAAGTATGGCATTGAATTTGAAGATAGCCTTGGGAAGTATTGCCATTTTCATGATTTTGATCCTTCCAATCCAGGAGCAGGGAGGTTTTTCCACGTTCTAAGTACTCTTTTGATTTCCTTTTTCAGGTTTTTAAAGTTTTCATCATAGTGGTCCTTCACTTCTTTGGTTAAGTTAATTTAGTGAAAAGACCTGAATCAAACTTGTAGTTATAAAATTCAACGAAAAGGTAATCATTTCACTGAAAAAATTATTGGCCATATTGTCAATTAAGGAAATAACAAATGTTGACCTCACTGACATTGCCATAGTACCATCCAACATGAACTATGTAAAGAGAAAATGAAATAAAATGACTCATGTATCAGTGAGTAATGAGACATCATAAGAGGACCAATGCTTGTGTAATAGAGTAACATAAACAAGAGTATGGACAATATAAAAAAAGAGAAGTCAATATCTTATCAGAAATTTGATTAAAAAGTAAATATCCAGTGATTAAAGGAATTCACTAGTCCACCAAACAAGAAAAACAAAGTAAATAATTATAGGTATATCTTGATGAAATAATAAAAAAATCTAAAAATAAATATCATTAACATTTACAACAAGGAAAATGTATGTACAGAATAAGATAAACTATAGAAAACTACATTTTTGTTATTGATATAGTATTTTGCCACGTATGACAAACAGTACCCTGTTCCTGTGGAATACTACATAAACTACAATCCCATAAAGACATAGGCAATCTGACCAAAAGAAAATGTGAATGTAGGAAGGAAATGATTACCAACTGAAACTCACAGCAAAATAGTGGCTTGTAACCTTACAGTTGAACTTCTGTGGCTCCAAAGATTAAATAACACAGTTCTTTTTTTTTTAATAATAAAGACACAGCAAGGTATGTAGTTGAGAATATATGGTTTTCACTTAATGAATTGAGTCAATTTATGAAATACATAAAATTGAAAATATTTTATCAAATATTTGCTATATTTCTTAGATATTGACTGACAGTAATAGGACTCATCTTTCATACTGATATTTTAAAAAAAGATTTGTGATTTGTGCATGCATTATTTTAAGCATAATCTTTAACAGTATTAATGGTCTATTTTATATTTATCTGAACACATAAGTAGTGAAAGTCTAGCAGCTGATTACATTATTGTCAGGCCATAGTACTCTTTTTTTACACTATACAAGGATGACAGATCAAGGATCCTAGAAGGAAAATGTTTTCCTTCTGGAATTTAATTAGTTTGACTTTAACTCAAGAGAAAAAGATTCTGCTAGCTGTCAATTTTGATTTAGATCTCCAGCTAATTAACGCTCCAAAGAAGGCTAATAAAACTGTTCACAACCCATACCCCCATTGAGATATCTTCATCATGCCATTCTAGGAATGCTGGGGATGCTATTTCCTTCAGATCTTGTGAATTACCTTTGGTTTTTTGCCAAAATTGTCATCTCTATAGCGTTGTTCACATTTTTGCATGTATATTTAAAATGTGCAGTACTTTTACTATATTGTTATATATCATGTAATATGATATGTATACCATGAGATAAAAGCCATTTAGTCTTTTCTCCCAAAATCCATTTCAATAGTGCACCATTTCTTCCTACTTTCAGAACACTAGTTACTACACTTATAAAGATTCCTGTTGAAATCAGAATTGGAAGTATTTTTAACTGATTTTACTTTATCAAGGTACTATCAACAATAAGCTATCTCCTCGGCTCAGGGACATGACAATATACAAACTGAGATTTTTAAACTTGAGACTTAAGGAAATTAAAGGATATACACTGTCTATAAAATATACACTGTCTATAAACCTTAATTAAATTACGCTAACACATTTTATTTTTGTTTCTTTTTTATTCAGTTTTGTATATTTTTTATTTACATACTGTACAGAGGGGTTACAATTACATGAGCAAGGTAGTGAGTATATTTCCTACAGAGCATTGTTGCCTCCTCATTTGTTTTACCCCTGCCATCCCTTCCCACCCACCTCCACCACTACCCACCCAAACCCCCGCCAAAGTTGCTAACACATTTTTAGAACATAGAGTCTATTGCTGTTAGAAATATTATCCTTGAGAAATAAGGAGATGATTAACACATTAAAAATAAAAACAAGGAAGGAAATTCATTGCCTCTCTTCTTTGGTTCCACTTATTCCTAGATTTATTCTGTATTGGAAGGTCTGCTACCGACCTGAGGGACATTGATAATAAATCCTAGTCTTCCCACATTCTCAAGCTCACAGTTTAGTATTTGTGCACCATGGTTGTGAGTTGAATTTTATGAGAAGCTTTCCTTCAATATTCTCTGCAGGGATGTGGCTATGACTTTGAAGTACTGAAGCTATCTTTCACTCTAAAGTTATTGTGTGGGCTCATATGTCTTTGGCATGTCTAGTCCAAATTTAAAAGAAAGAGACTAAAAGATTATTTCTCTTAGGAGAAACTAATTTATATTTCAACCAAGAGCTAGAAGTTATTGCTTAATATTTGAGCACAGAATGCTGAAATAGTATTGGAAAAGATAATCTAGCTGTCCCCAGCAATACAAGCAGAAATTTTACTTAGTCTGAGCATCTTGTATATTACTACATTACTCCTACTCTGGTCACCTTCAACTTGTTTCACCCTAAATTTGTTTAAAAGTGTTCTAGCTTCTGTCACACCAGCAAATGTACATATTATACATTGCTTCAATATTACTAAAGGATAAGCTTGTAATTTAAGTATATTAGTCTAGAGTCAGTAGCTGCAAAATTATGTAACAATGTTTATACTAATACATATATTGGTTTTGAGAGCAGAGATAAATTCTCAACAAAATATATTTATTATTTAAGACATTTTATTTGCTTGTCTCATTTCTGTGCAATGAAAAGAAATACTATTCACAATTACTTAATTGAAATAATGTAATATTTATTCAAAAAACCCCATAAAATAGTAGCAACCAGTAGTAGTCCAAAGGAAGATTAGAAAAAAAGAAAATTATCCTGTAGTCTTTCTTTAGCTAGAAATTATTTCAACATGTATGTTAGCTTACGTCTGAACATCTAGTCCCAGATTCTAAAATATAAAATGTAGTTGTTGAATACCAGGCAAGATTTTGGTAGGCTCATTTTGGACAAGGCTAATTAGGAAATTTAAGGAAAAGAATTCATAAATACTTCACTGAGGATTCATTATAAAAATGAAGTTAATTAATTATTTGAAAATTTGAGTGTAAGAAAGAAGAGTTTCTATAGAGTATCTTTTGTGTAACTGTAAGTATTCTGAAATAATATACAGATGACAGATAGATACGTACATGCATAGATACATAGATGTTACACTGTTGGAATTCAAGTCTGAAAATTGGGGTAGGAGAGTTTGTACAGTGGTTGTGTCCAGAAATGTGAATAAGAGTATTATGGAAAGGAGAACAAGTGCTGACTAGGAAAGGCTTGTGGTGCAGTGAAAGACCATTAAATGAAAATCCAGGGGAGTAAAGAAATGAGGGTTAGAGAAGACACAAAATATGAAAAGTCAAGGTGACGTGAGTTTCTAGAAGGTGAGAAAATGAGAGGTTAAATATTGAAGCAACATCTCTCTGAAGAGTGAACTACTTAGGGACTAAACCAAATCCTTTAGTTTTGTTTATTAGTAAACTTTTGAGAATGTTAATTGTTAGTATGGAAGTAAGACAACCTTGGTTAAGGTGTAGTAATACTTAAGAAGTTTAGTTTGTGTATGTGTGGGTATGGGTTTGTTGACTATAAAATAAACTTTGTCTAAAACTCGATCCAGAAGTACAGGCACATGAGGAAATGGAGAAAAATTAGAGCATGGATACTTGTGAAATATTCAAGCTACCAAGAAAAAAATGAGACATTAAATATAAGAGAATGATACAACAAACTTTGGAATAATGAACTGAACAGGCAAACTAAAGAAATAAATATAAAAGAGACAAAAATAAAGCTGAATTATTACGAATGGTGAAAAGTATGATTATGTTTTTCCACACAAATAATTATCCAAAGGTTTAAATTGTTAATTATCCCAAACTAATGACCAATATAACACCATACCAAAAAAAGCTGAATGAAAAGAGTAATTCTGTATTAATCTGTACTAGTATGATGAAAAAATTACCCTTTCAAACTGGCCAGGAGAAAAGATATATTAACAAAGATAGTGCAGACCAAAAGACAAAATATAAGGAAAATCAAAGCCAACTAATATTTTTAAATCAACATTGATTAATTAATTATTGGTTCCACCATTTGATCTGACTTCATACATGTTCTAAACAACTATCATCAGAGATGTAAATGGTGGTTCAATAAGGCAAGTCTGAAGGCAAAACAGGCCTTTTCTAAAAATCTGAATTTTCAATGTGTACGACACTATTACCCACAAGAGGCAAATGAATCTAAACCGAGTTTAAGTCACAAATTCTTTCTTCATTGGCCATTTATTTTTTAATATTAATCCACTTTATGCTTTTAGACCTGATAATATATAGTTTCTCTACTTTAAAAATAAAATTTTAATACATTTTGAAATATAACATTTCATATAAAATTTCAGATTTAGACGCATGGTGAATGAATAGTAATACAAACACATTTCTCTTTCAAAGCAGAATAGAAAATGATGGCTAGGCTAATATTCTTAAGTACTGTCATTATTTTTAGTTAAGTTTCCAACCAATTGAGTGCTTTAGAATTGAGCTCTTCTGTAAAATACAAGTACTGGTTTGATTTAATCACAATATACATCCAGTATTTATTGTGCATTATTGCCAACTTTTTGGTTCAAGTTTACCTATGACAAGGACATATGTGATTGAATGAAATTTAGCACATATCCTGTGAGTAGAGATGTGTTTTTATTTCTGAAAAATTTGAATCAAATGAAAAATAATGTAATTGATTGAAAGTCAATTGCAACTACACAGAGGCTGCTATTTGAAGTGAACCACCAAAATAAGTGGAAAATCAATTTATAAAAAGAAAGGAATGGTGGGGATGGGAAGGGTTGGGAAGGGGCAACAAAGGAGGAGGCAACAATGCTTGATAAGAAATGTATTCATTCCCTTGCACATGTAAGTGTAACCCCTCTGTACAGTATTTTCACAATAAAAGAAGAAAGAAAGAAAGAAAGAAAGAAAGAAAGAAAGAAAGAAAGAAAGAAAGAAAGAAAGAAAGAAAGAAAGAAAGAAAGAAAGAAAGAAAGAAAGAAAGAAAGAAAGAAAGAAAGAAAGAAAGAAAGAAAGAAAGAAAGAAGGAAGGAAGGAAGGAAGGAAGGAAGAAAGAAAGAAAGAAAGAAAGAAAGAAAGAAAGAAAGAAAGAAAGAAAGAAAGAAAGAAAGAAGGAAACAAGGAAAGAAGGAAAGAAGGAAAAAAGAAAGGAAAAATAAATACAGGATCAAGTTAACAGTAAAACAAATGCTTGTAGTTGTGTGTAGAATTCAAAGGAAATAAGGTAATGGAAGACATTTAAATGGCAAAATGAATAACATGGGATTTGAATTTATAACTATTTATACTGCTATTAAGTACCATTTGTCAAGAAATGGAAAGACCTGGGGAAAATATTACATTATGTGAAGCTAGGCCATAGTGACAAATGTTGCATGCTTTCACATACATTTGAAAGCTAGATTTTATGTATAAATTTGTAAGTAAATTTGTTGGGTGGTATAGAATTACATACAAAAATATTAACTGAAATAGAGTTGATTCAGGGGAGAACTCCAAGAGTGTAATTCCCAATCATGGGTCCACTGGTGCCAACAGCCTGAGCCTGAACTCTGCTCACTCATGAAAGTGATGTAGAAGAGAACATAAATATGGTCTTACAGACTAATGTATCCTGGTCACATGAACCAGTGAACTTTGAAGAAACAGCACTGACTTTCACCCTGTAGGAGCAGGGCCTGCTGAGCCTCCAGAGAATTCCTTGTACAGGAAAGTGACACTGGGAAACTACAGAAAGCTGGTCTCAGTGGAACTCTATCTTTCCAAAGCTGATCTGATATCTCCATTACAGAAAGCAAAAGACTGCTGACCAGTGGAGAGAGAAATTCTTCAAGACTCCTTTCTAGAATGAACTGGGGCTATAGGAGTACTTCAACTGGATTTTCTTCCTGCCATGAATCCATTGAAGAAAAATAACGTGGTGGAAGTTCTTACCCTGAACCAAGAAGTGGCTTAGTCCCGGGAATGCTCAGGTTCATGCCTTCTGTGCTGAAGATGGAGGCTGGAGCCTAGACATTCCTTCTAGAACGTTCGTGAGCAAACGTAGCTTGAGAGGTAAAAACATAATTCGTGGTTCACATGTAAAACTTCTACCAGAAGGACTGTGAAGTGGGCAGAGTCAAGGAGAGCAGCGGTTCTGTGGCAAGCAGGTCCCCTGTGAACATTCACCAAAAGGGCTCTGAAGGAAGCAAGGGAAACAGTGGTTTTAAGAAAAGCATTTCACCATTGAGAGCAGCAGATTCTTTTTTAGAAGGGTTCACTATGTGAGCCAACTTTGACGATGCAACGAAGAGATTCAAATGTTCCGGAACCCAAGGTAGTTTTCAGTCCATAAAATGACCCACACTAAAGATTCATAACCTGGTCCTACCAGAATGGACTTCGTGAACTTGTGGACATTGTGCAAGCAAAATATTAACTCATCTTTTGAAATCATATCAAAGTTAGATCCACACTGGAGAAAGCGCCAATGTATATCAGAACTGTAGGAAGGTGTTTGTACAGATCTCCTCCCTTAAATAACACCAGATTTCATGGTGGACAGAACATTTGAGTGTGGGAGTGTGAGAAGACTTTCAATGTCTGCTCAGCCCTCTTGCAGCACCTGAGTACTCACACTGAAGCCAAAGCCTACCCATATCAGAACTGTCTAAAAGCATTCCACAAGATCTCTCATCTCATTGAACATCAGAGAACTCATACTGGGAGAACCCCTATGTGTCACCCAGAGCTCACATCTTACTGGGCATTCGAATATACACAGAAGGAAAAAGTGTAGAAAGAAGAAACCCAGTTCACAGCCCTAGAGTCTGTGGAAGCATTGCTGATCCTGCTGCTTCAGCCTCCTGCTGCCTGAATATTATGGGTGTGCACCATTATTGGTAGGTAAGAAGCTTAGAAAAGTGAGATGAGTGAAGGAGTAGGAAAACTATAAGGAAGTTACTAATGAATTCATTCATTTTTTTAATGTTTTCCTTTGGTCACTAAGTAACGATGAAATCTAATAATGTTTCTAAATTTTTAAAGCCAGGTACCAAATAATCTATTCACTTGTAATTATGTCCAGGGTAATGAGTTTATGTGTTTGTATGCAACCAGGAAAGAATTTAAATAAATAAAACTGTATTTCTGTGTGGAAAACTATAGTGTAATTCCTCAGAAAGGTAAAATTATAGTTCACCACCCAGAGGCAGGTATTCATATGGGAAGTGTCAGGGCAAAGCAGTGGATAAGTGAAAAGGAAAGATGGGAAGAATGCAGTCAAGAATCCATTGTGTATCCTACAAAATTAAGAAGAGTATAGGAAGGGACAGGAAGAAAAGGGATGGATCAGAATGTTGAAAAGGGTGACGTAGATCAAGATGCATTGTATTCTTAAATTTATTTGTTAAATTGCAACAAACTTGGTACAACTCCTTAAAGATAACTAATAAAAAATAACAAAAAAGAAACAAAATTGACCATTGACAAGCTCTCAGACTCCCTTCAAGTCTGTTTCAGATTATTAACAGCGTCATAATATGGCTAAGTTGTTCTTTAAATTTTCTCTGAAATACATCACCAAAAATAAGTAATATTATGAATTATTAACATTTAGTTACTAGCAAATTCTGCAGGTTATTCTTGATTTCAATTATGGGCACAAACAACAAAATATTAGTCAGAAATAATAGTTTAGCCAAACATATTACAATGCATATTTTGCCAATGTCCACAGCTGAAAATTATTTTTCATATTTTACTTTTGTTTTACACAAAATGTAACAGCATTTTTTACTCAAAAGTTTTATTGTACACAAAAGTACATAATTAAAATGATTTTGTTGGACTGATGTATCAATTTTTTAAAAATATTATTTTATTTTATTTGAGAACATACTGTACAGAGGGGCTACAATTACATGGGCAGGATAATGCATACATTTCTTACCAAGCATTGCAGCCTCCTCCTTTGTTTACCCTTCACCTCCCTTCCCAGCCTGATGTATCAATTTTTAATAGCTTCTTAGGAATGTTATTATATAGTTTATCAGGATGTTCCATCTTTCAGTAGGATTATTTTGGGAAAGGCTTTAGCTAATAATAAGTTCTTCAATACAACAGTGTCAACAAAAATGTCATAATACAAAGAGATAAGGGAGATTTGTCAGTATTCTGACTAGATTAAGAAAGATGTTATCTTGCAAATTTTGAAGTTGCTATAAATACATTGCTACTAAAGTTTGACCCTAACTATACATTTTTAAAATTAGGACAAAAATTAAACTTGTGAGAACATATGTTCAGATTTTTTTGTTTATTGTTACTAAATATATAAACTGAAATTTCTTAAATATATGTCAATGTCATCATTGAACTAGCCAATTGATAATACTGGTATTTATTTAAATGCCAATATGATTTTCTACTAAAAAGTGGTGATATAGTATGCCGTTTTTTTTTATCAAGTTAGCAAATATAACGCATTACATGAAAGTATGAAAGCTACTTGATTTTTTTTTCTGAAATGTATTCATAGTTTTCAGATCTAGAAAATTATCATTATTAATTAAAGCTCTGATAAAAATTACTATAAAGCTAATTTTTTCTTTTTGTTTTATTTATTTATTTTAAATATTTTTGTAAAAGTGATATGCAGAGAGGTGTCAGTTATATGAGTCAAGTAATGAGTGTATTTCCTTTTGAAACGTGTCATTACCTCCCTCATTCTTTCCCAGTTTTTCCTCTCCCTACTTCCCTCCCCCAAAATTGTATAGTTCCAACGTAGTATCTAGCAATTTCTGCTAAATTGGTTGACCCTTTGTCCCACCATTTCTGTGCTTAACCCTTCCACACCCCACATCAGATAAAGTTATATACAAGACAATTTTTGGCTTGATTTGATTATCTTTTGTGTATGTGATAGAGTGTGTTGGTTCTGGAGCTTGAACTCAGGGCTTGTCCTCTGTTCTTCAGCTTATAAAGCTAATTTTTAAGTTAAATGTCAGCAGGTTAACTTGTGGGTCAATACCAATTTTATAGAATTCTTTAATCTTTATAACAAATTTACTTGCTATACTATCGAGTTCACATCTTTAGAACAGTACTCATTTTTACGAATATTACAGCAAGTGTTTTTCCACATTATTGAAACTGAAGATAGCATATCATTTAAAAGAAGAGAAAGCACTGATAATTTTTCTGTCATTGAGTACAAATTTCCCATAGCATTGAAATGATTGCAAACAGAGGAATTCCATTCTTTATGTGTAAGTGTATTTTATATACATATACATATAAATATATTAGCATTGTTTGGTTATTTTCTTCAGTATATCATCAGCTTAAGCATAGGAGCAATGCACTATATAGTTTGTAATCCAAATACCAGAAAAATACTAGTTAACAAAATGTTTATGAACAAAATATAATATATTTAACATGAGATGGCACCTTTAATTCTACCAAAGCCATCTGGCTTTTTTTAAATAAGTTATTCAATGGCAATTAAAAATGACCAATACAGCCAGATGGCCAAGAGTAGTGGACAAGAAGCACACAAGAAACATATGTGTTTTTACAGTCATATTCCAAATGATTTGAGGGCCCTTAAAGGGCTAAATTGCCGGATCATCTCACCTCTGATAGATGAAAATAACATGTAAAGTCTAAACTTTGTGCTTGATAAAAGAAAAAAAAAGTATGTCTACGCTTAAAATGAGGCAATTTTTCTTTTTCTTTCTTTTCTTTTTTTGGCTTTTGACCTACAGTTCTTTTTAATTGCTTTTTTTATTATCTTTAAGTAACATTACAAAGGATTTGCTATTCACAAAGCAGTTTATGAATACAGTGAATCTTGTTCAATGTTGCCCCTTTCAATGTTCTTAACCACCCATCTTAATCTACCCCTTCATTCATTTTTCTTTTTATGTATTGATTTTTTTGCCATAAAGCAATTGATGTGTATGATGCATGTTGATCCATGTCATCCCTTCAACCTCTTCAACACCCTTTGACCCACCATTTCCCTATTTTTTCTCAATTCTATGGTATATACAATGAATTCTTGGCTGCTTTCTCCCCACATCCCCCTCTTTAAGGCCACACTAAAGTCACCAGCACAACCATGTTCAAAACAGCATTATTTACCATAGCCAAAACATCCAATCAGCCCAGATGCCCTTCAGTGGCCTAATAGGTAAAAAAAAAATATGGTATATATACACAATATAATTCTACTCATCCATCAGAAGGAATGATATTGACCATTCTTAAAGAAATGGATACTTGGAAAAATTATTTTGAGATAACATTTCTTGGATCAAGGAAATGACACACACACACACTTTCCTGTTTACAAAGCATTGTATCTCTACAGTTCATTTGCAAACATCTTATATGAAACAGCATATATACCTGGGCTGACTATATCTACTTTAATACTGAAATAATCACTAGTAAAATTATGTTTGAGTATTAGACTCAATGTGAGGTGTTTAGATGAGAAGGGTTCCCCTATATGAATGGATTAATGGCAATTAAAATCTGCTTGAGTTTGTGAGTTTGACTTCTTGTCCTTTGTTCACTTCTCTTTACTTGTCTGCCATAGGATGAAAGAACATGTAAAGAATCATTTTATACCGATCACAAATTTTCCAGAGATATGGACCAGTATAATTTTGTTCAGTATAATGGGCCCAGTCTCAGGAATTCTGTTACAGCAGCACAAAATGGACTATGGTACCTATGTTAATATTATTTATATATGTAGAAAATGGATTTGTAGGGGCTGGGAAGGTGGCGCAGTGGTAGAGCGTTTGCCTTTCATGCATGAGACCCTGGGTTTGATTCCTCAGCACCACATAAGCAAAAAGAAAAAAAGCCGGAAGTTGCGCTATGGCTCAAGTGGTAGAGCGCTAACCTTGAGCTGAAGAGCTGAGGGATAGCATCCAGGCTCAAAATTCAGGCTCCACAACTGGACCCCCCTCAAAAAAAGAAAATGGATTTATATTTTATAGAACTGTTCAGTTTAAGTTCTAATAGATACCCTTTGAATACATAAGTTTTCATTTAGCTGTATTATAAGAATAACACTGATGAAAGAAACTAAAAATAGCTAAATTAATCTGATTTGGGGAGGATAAGAAGAAACACAGAAATAGTGGGACAAGAAGTGAACTAATTTAGCAACGATACTCACTAGACACTATTTTGGAATTGAACTATACAACTTGGAGGGTCAGATCAGATAGTGGGGAGGGAAAACCTGGGAGAAAACAAGGGAGAGGATAATACTGTTTGAACGGAAATGTAATTGTTATCTGATTTTTGTAACTTTAAGCTCTCTGTATATGACCTTTACAATAATAAAATTAAGAAACAAAACAAAAAATAACATAGGGAACACCATATATATGAAATGGACATTTGTTTAGTGATTGTGTCATTATGGGTCAATAATAACTCATATCTACTCAATAACACAGAGCTTGAAAGAACTATTTCAGTTTTATTTAATTATACTTACAAATACACTGAGAAGTTTCTATGGCAATTATTTGTTATGAGTTTACACTAGTATTGATTTCTTTGATTGATATATGTGTTATTCTATGTATGAGCAATTATAGCTTATTAAGAGTCATATTTAAGTCATAACATAACTTTCAAAAATCAGCCAAACCAGACATAAATAGAAAAGAACTCATGAAAGTGATATCTGCTGTAAATAAAGAATTACAGAAACTTTTTTGGGGGGAAAGCAATAGAAGAAATATAGAGGTAAGATAAGAAAATCATCAAAAATTTAAAAATTGATGGTAGTTTGTGAGATACTTAAAAGAGTAACAAAATATTATTTGAAAAATGTACTACGTATGAGTGTGGAAAATAGTAATAAGGATAGCAATTTAAAAACATTGTGAATGTCTAAATACAATATGTTCAACATATCACTATAATCATTAAAATATGTTTAAACACTGTTATTCAAAAAATTAAAATAATTATGATCCATGGCCTCAATTCTTATGTTAAAATGTCAATAATATCTCAGGTAAATATATATATGAAAAAGAATATATAATATGCTTTCAATTAAAAAATATGATTGTTATGATTATAAAACCTCACATAAATTAATCTGTCCATAAAAATCAATAAGCAAAAATATTTAGAACATCATTATAACAGTTACATATTTCTTATGACAACATATTCATCAAAATAAAAATTGTACCGGTTCTTTTTTTTTAATTTAATTTTATTTTATTTGAGAACATACTGTACAGAGGGGCTACAATTACATGGGCAGGATAATGCATACATTTCTTACCAAGCATTGCAGCCTCCTCCTTTGTTTACCCTTCACCTCCCATCCCAGCCTACCCCCTCCCCCCACCCAATTATACCCCCCTCCCCCCCCACACCGACATTGTAAAGCTGGTTTTGACCTGACATTTTGTACTTCTCATTGTTGCAACAGGTCCACCTGAATCCTTAAACGACTTGTTTGTCCCCATCTCCTCCACATGTTATACTGACATCAAATATAGTGAAAGCGGGGGTTACACTGTGGGGGAGGGACATACAAAGCAACAAAGAAATAATCTTATAAATGTGTTAGAAACACATGCATGAAAGAAACGAAAACATTAAAATACATATTTAAGGGTTCGTTTTCCTAACATCACATTATCTGACCTTTTCTGCTTGACTCATACCTATACTAGATATTGCAAATAAGGGAAACCATGGGACCTATGCTTCTTTGGGCCTGGCTTACTTCACTTAATATAATTTTTTCCAAACCTTTCCATTTCCTAACAAATGCGGAAATGTCATTCTTTCTGATGGAGGCATAGAATTCCATTGTGTATATATACCACATTTTCTTGATCCATTCATCTACTGAGGGGCATCTGGGTTGGTTCCATATCTTAGCTATGGTAAATAATGCTGCAATAAACATAGTTGTGCTGGTAGCTTTAGTGTGGTCTTGTTTGTAAACATTTGGGTAAATGCCCAAAAGAGGGATTGCTGGATCATAGGGGAGATCTATGTGAAGTCTTTTGAGGAACCTCCATACTGCTTTCCAAAGTGGTTGAACAAGTTTACATTCCCACCAACAATGAAGTAAGGTTCCTTTCTGTCCACATCCCCTCCAGCATCTGTTGTTGTTAGAGTTCTTGATTTTTGCTGTTCTAACTGGAGTGAGGTGATATCTCAACATTGTTTTGATTTGCATTTCTTTTATGGCAAGGGATGTTGAACATTTCTTCATGTGTCTATTGGCCATCCTTCTTTCTTCTTCAGAGAAGCTTCTCTTTAAGTCTTTCGCCCACTTATTTATTGGGCAGTTGTTTCTTTGAGGATTTGTTGTTGGGTGGTTTAATTTTTTGAGGTCCAAGTATATTTTAGATATGAGACCCTTGTCCGTTTTATGGCTAGTAAAGATCTTCTCCCAATCGGTGGGCTTTCTATTGATCTTGCCAGCTATGTCATTTGCCCTGCAGAAGCTCTGCAATCTTATGCAATCCCATTTGTCCAACCTTTCTTTGATTTGTTGTGCTTCTGGGTCTCTATTCAGAAAATTTCGGCCTGAGCCAAGGAGACCTAGGGTTTCTCCTATTCCATCCTGTAATGTTTTCAGAGTGTCTGCTTTGAGTTCAAGGTCTTTGATCCATCTGGAGTTGATTCTGGTGCAGGGTGATATATAAGGATCTAGCTTTAGTTTTCTACATGTAGTTAACCAATTTTGCCAGCACCATTTACTGAAGAGGCTGTCTTTCTTCCATTCTATTGTTTTAGCTTCCTTATCAAAGATTAGATGGCTATAGGTCTGTAGGTTCATTTCTGGGTTTTCAATTCTATTCCATTGGCCCTGAGGTCTGTTTTTATGCCTATACCAAGCTGTTTTGATTACTATGGCTTTATAGTAGAGTTTGAAATTTGGTATTGATATTCCTCCAGCAGTGTTCTTTCCGTTGAGGAGCGTTTTTGCTATTCGGGGTCTTTTATTGTTCCATATGAATTTTTGGATTGCCTCTTCTATTTCGTTGAAGAATGAGGGTGGAATTTTGATAGGTATCGCGTTGA
>NW_027204482.1:0-27050 GCF_024711535.1 Dipodomys merriami
CTCCCCTGTTCACTTTCATCATGGCAAAACATACTTTGTGTAAAAATCGTCCGCCTGACCCTGCTGAGTTACAGTTCTCTGGAATAATGTCCATTCACTCTGCATACTCAGAACTTAAAAAAAATCTTGACCAATGGGAGTTTTTTTTGTGATTAAACAAATATCCATCTCTCCTTCCCACCACCCCACCTGATCCTTGTCCAACCTCCATCCATAAGAATTGATCACTCCAGGTACCTCCAGGAATCACAAAGTATTTTTCTTTTGGGATTTGTGTTTGACTTATTTCACCCAGTTTAATGTTTCCAAGGTTCATCCTTGTGGTGAGGTTGCCGGAATTTCCCTCTTTTTAAAGACTGATAATTTTCCACTGGAAATAGCTATCACATTTGCCTGCCTAATCACCTACTGATGGACTTGGATGGCTGGACCTTTTGGCTTCCATGGCTAATTCTGCTATGAACGTGAGTGTATACATGTTAATATTCATATTCATTTTATTAATATACATAAGTTTTGAAAAATAGGAGAGACCCAGCCAGACAATGGTGGCTTACACCCATTACTTGAAAGGCTAAGCTCTGGAGGATTGTGTTCAAGGCCAGTTCTGATAGGCTTAGGGCACCTATTATCCACAAGAGAATGACAGTCTCTTTACTGAGATTGAGACAGTCATGGTTCTAGGTCAGCCCTGGAAGAAATGAGATGGGGTTTGTGACACTCCATCTCAACTGAAGTAGCTGGGTGAAGTGGCCCCTATCCATCATCTCGGCAACACCGGGAACTCACAGTGGATAGATCACAGTCCAGGCCAGTGCCTCAGCAGGAAGTGAGACTCTATCTCCAAAATAAAGGATATATAAAATGGGTGGGGGTGTGGCTGCCTAGTAGCAAAGCCCTGAGTTCAGACCCCAGTACTGAAAATATAAAGTGACAGAGTCAAGCATAATTGCACTCTGTTGAAGAATCTGTGACAGGATGAAGTTACTTTAACTACTTTTGGCCATTTGGATAGAGTCACTCATTTGCTCAGCTGACATCTGATGAGGGTCTGCTATACTCTGAGCACCATGACAGACCTTGAGGGTTCCCATGTACAAACAGGTGGCTCTGCTTTTCCAGGTCTCTGCCAGCAGAGGAGATAGACCTACGCATGAGGGGTTCGAGGCTGGTGCCCCGTGTGCCACAGCGACATGTGTGCTCGGCACAGGGGAAGAGAGGAGTGGCTTTGCCCTTCTTGGACCACAGAGAGGGTGGCACCAAACCAAAGAGGAACAGGTGCAATGCCATCCCTGGAGATCTAATATCTTCTTTTCCATAATTCTGTCAGTAGTTTGATAAGGCAGGTACTTTATTTTTTCTACATCATGGACAAAACATTAGGGCTTTGGGGGGATTAGTTAAGTTGGCCAACCAAGGTCATACATCTGCTGAGAAGCCACACTTACATGACTTTATAGTCTTGTGTGTGTGTGTGTGTGTGTGTGTGTGTGTGTGTGTGTGTGCATGTGTGTGCACTGCTAGTGGTATTGGTGCTTAAACTCAGAGCCTGCCACTCTTGCTTGGCTTTTTTACTCCAGGCTGATGCTCTACCACTGCACCACCACCCCCACTTCCAGCTTTTTGCTAGTTACTTGGAGCTAAGAGTCTCTTGGATTTTTACTTGGACTGGCTTCAAATCGCCATCCTCAGATCTTAGTCTCCTGAGTAGCCAGGATTACAAGTGTGAGCCACCAGTGCCTGGCAGCTCTGAGACTCTTGATCGTTCTCAACAGCAATGCAGAAAGGAATGAAGGATGCCACAGAAAGAGAAAAATAGGGTGCGATCCCATAGGCTGATGAGGGAGCATGGGGGAAGTTTGAGGAAATGCAAGGAATCCTCCACTGGTGACTTACAAGCACCACCACCACAAGGGATAGTGGAAATACTAAGGGCTCAGTGAGTGATGGAGTGGAGCCCTCTGTTTCCAGTCTTTCCACCATTGTTCTTATGGTAGGAAGGAGAGGGAAATAGGCTGAGACCGGACATGAGGAAATCACAGGGTATTCTCCACTCAATTTGGGACTCTTTCTGCTTGGAAACTTTCGGTTTACACAGATGGAAAACAAGGCAATCATTTTTTATTAAGTATGTAACAAGTGTTGAGTGCTTGCCTTTTCTAAGCTAGGTACTGTTCTGAGTACTTCATATGGATCAGCATTCGAAATGATAAACCATTTGTTTATGGTAATTCATTGGCAGGGGCACAATGTATAGGACCCCCAAATGAGACGGTCCTTATCATTGTCCTCATTATATATCACACCCTAAGGATGAAGTCTGTCTCCTCAGTGTGGCTCTTGATTAATCCTTCCTGAGGGACAGAATGCCCTTGGCTGTTATAGCTCAGGGTGCCCAGAAAGAAAAGACAAGAGGATCAGCACCCTGGGCTGTTAATTCTCTTTCATCTTGTGCAACAGTTAAGATGGAATATCTATATTTAAGTTGCATTCTTTAAGAAGTGACTGACACTGTCCGTTAGCTTTGTGGTTTTCTTTCTTTCCAGTTCCCAATTGAACTTGCAAAGCGATTGAGTAGTGAGCTCTGGGCCCTATGAGCCTTTGATGACAGTTAGGTACACTTATAGTCATGATGTCATGAAAATGGGTGGCACAGAACTTTATCTCAAACCAAACTCTAATTATAGGCCCCACTTCAACAAGCACAACTCCCCCCGAAACCCACAATCCAGTTGTTAACTTGGTCAAATCTAAAAGTCCATGGGAATTCAAAGTCCTCAAGTAGAAAACGGAATCTGCAGCCAGCTCCCCAACTTGCTGATATTTCCATCTTCCTTCCTTTCACGAACATCCATTTTGTCCCCCATCGCTCAGTGAGAAATCACCACTGTTTCTTTCCTGCCTCCTTCTCACCCATGAGTGCCTGTCCTTGGCTCCCTCTCCATTGTCCATGTTTCTGGAGTTTACCTGGTGAATTTCCTGGGTTTGGCTTCAGTCTTCAACTTCCATCCCTCCTGCCAAGCCATGACTCTCCTATTGTTCTCAGCAAGGTTCAGGGCTAGGTAATATATTATGGGATGTGACTACAGAGATGAGTGGGACAAATGGTTCTTATCTTAAAGCGGACCAGGGAAACAGTCAGTATCTACAAGGGACAATGGCGGCATGGAGTTGGAAGACTACGGTGGAGCCGTTGATGTCAAGGGTGAGGCTGGGGGATGGATGAAAGGAGACTGCTATGTTAAGAATGCAGATATTACCTCTATCCTTAAGACCCAAGGCTGTCCGCCTGCCATTGTGATCCAGCAGAGTACGTCTTCAACATATGAATTTTGGAGAGACAGAAATACTTAGCCAGGAATAATCTCCCATCTATTTTTACTACCAATATCCATCTAAGCACAGGTTCACAAAGTCTTTCTAACCTATGTCACCCTTCTAGAATCATTCTGGGAATTTCCATAGCACTGATAGAGTCAAATATCTGAAAACTTAATTATATGGTTTTTTTTATTATTCGCTAACGGGATCGTGTAAGTTGGTTTTTGTTGTTGTTGTTGTGGTTGCTGTTGCTTGTTCTTGTTTTTTTTTTTTTGCCTTGCCCATGATACAGGGTGGTATATGTTCTCACCAAAATATTGAAGCACTGCCAGGCCCAAAGAAACATAGGTCCCATGGTTTCCCTTATTTGCAATATCTAGTATATGCATGAGTCAAGCGGAAAAGGTCAGATAATGTGATGTCAGGAAAATGAACCCTTAGATATGTATTTTAATGTTTTTTTCTTTCATGCATGTGTTTCTAACGCATTTATAAGATTATCTCTTTGTTGCTTTGTATGTCCCTCCCCCACAGTATAACCCCTGCTTTCACTATATTTGATGTCAGTATAACTTGAGGAGGAGATGGGGGAAAACCAGTTGTTTAAGGATACAGATGGACCTGTTGCAACAATGAGAAGTACAAGTTGTCATGTCCAAAACGAGCTTTACAACGTCGGTGCGGGGGGGGGGAATGGGGGGGGAAGGAGAAGGATTGGGATTGGGGGGGAGGGGGGAGGCTGGGAAGGGATGTGAAGGGTAAACAAAAGGGGGAGGCTGCAATGCTTGGTAAGAAATGTATGCATTATCCTGCCCATGTAATTGTAACCCCTCTGTACAGTATGTTCACAAATAAAAAAAAATTTTAAAAAAAAACAAAATATTGAAGCACTAATACCTGTACCTAGGAATGGACCTTATTTGGAAGTAAAGTCTTTGCAGTTATAATGAAGTTAAGATTAAGTCGTTCAAGCCAGCTCGAATCTAATATGCCTGGTGTCCCTTTAGGAAGAACAAGAATGAGATTCCATGGACACAGAACAGGAAGCCATGTGAGGTCAGAGGCAGAGACTGGAATGGTGTAGCGACAGCCCAAGAAAGCCACAGAGTCCTTTCCCTCCCCCACCCCCAACCCAGCATTGGGAAAAGGCAAGGAAGGTTCGCCTTTTCACATTCTATAAGCAGCATTGCTTGGCTTGCACCTTGAATTTTGGACTTGTCATTTCTATAACCACAAAACAATACATTTCTGGTCATTTAAGGCACTTAGTTTATGATACTTGGTTACAATTGTCCCAGGAAATCAATATACACAGCTTTCACCAATCAAATATTCCCTAGAAGCAGACAACACATGGAATATTTTAGTATTAGTACAGCAAAGTTCAGTACAGAAGGTGCTCAAGAAATTATACATATATATATATATATATATATATATATATATATATAATATAGGTCTCAGTCCTGTGTCAGTACCTAGACATAGTCTCTTCACTTTTTTACTCAAGATTGGTATGCTACTGCTTGAGCCATACCTTCATTTCTGGCTTCTTTGTGGCTAACTGGAGATAAGAATCTGACTGACTTAACTGTCCAGGTTGGTTTTGAACTGTGGTCCTCAGATCTCAGCTTCCTAAGTAGCTAGGATTACAGCAGTGAGTCACCAGCACCTGGCCTAAGATGTATTTACTAACTGTTGAATCAGTGCATGGGGTTGGATGGGAGTCTGTAGTGTTGGCAGGGTACAGAGTCATCTGTGTTTCCTAAGCTACAAGGCTCTGGGATGCTTCCTCTCTGTTTATTTCATTTTGCCATGGAAAAGCTGCGTTTATCTTCTCCATGGAGATTAAATGAGCAAGAGAGAAAAAAAAACACCCAAACAAGAGCAGCACACACATACACACATTTACAGAAATTATATCCAGAGTGATATTTTGGGTAATTTTGGTCAACACTCATTGGAAAGGAACACGTATTCCTTTCCTAATGAAAGTGTATTTCTGAAAAAGGCAAATGTCTCAGAGGCTTAACAAGAAAAGACAGAGCATATTTACCATTGATTGATTACATCTCTCAGTAGTTTGATCCACAGCAAACACAAACTACATTTTTCTAAAGCTCCTTGGGGCCTCTCAGAGAGCAGGCTTTTTAGCTAATGTTTTGAATATATCAAGCTAAGGTATGTGAAAGAGTCTCTCCAAGTTGGGATTTAACATAATGCAATAAGAACTGAAGATTTAATAGAGGATTTCATTCCTAAGCAGAAGAAGAATCAAGTAGTTGTTTCTCATGCTTTGTAGAGAGCATTTAGTTCATTCTGTTGGCCCGGCAGGTAAAACAGATGTTCCCTAAAGACATTAGCACCTTGCCCAGAAAATCAACATCACTCAACAGAAAAATATGAAGGTGGCAGGCAAGGCAGACGCTGTCTGGAAGGCAGGTCCCGTGCCTCGCAGTGACTTCTCTCCCTACATTTCTTTTCCCCTGAGGTCTTGAGTCTTTTCTACTGGCAAAAGTGCTGTCAAAGGGGTCATTCTGAAATGAGTCTGTAGTGGGGGAAAAAGTGTGAATTCAAGCATTTCAGAGAGTTTGACTCCTACTTTTGAAGAGCCATAGAAATTTCATGAAAAAAAAAAGTGAGCTAATTAAATACACAATGGAGACACGGAGAACGAATGTGACCTGTGAAGCAGTTTAACGATGACAGCTGAGCCCCCATCTTGCTTCTCACCAGCCAGACTCCCTATCGCACAGGACACAGAAGTCATGGGCCCCATGTGGTTGCTTTGGGCGTACAAGTATAGGCTAACCTGCCATTCATGATGCACCTTGGTTTCTAGACATTATACTTTGACTTGGTCAGAAGGTGGCAGGTGGCATGCAAGGGTCCTGGGTCGAAGTTGGCATTTCCTTTCTTTTCAGAGAAGTAGAGAGCCACCTATTTCTACTAAGGTATCTTCTTTGATTACAATGACTTGTTTGGATATTCTGACCGCACATTCAGGGTTTCTTGTCTTGACTTTGGCAGTGTGTGTATGTGTGTGTGTGTGTGTGTGTGTGTGTGTGTGTGTGTGTGTGTGCGTGCGTGCGTGTGTGTGTCTGTCTGTCTGTCTGTCTCTCTGTCTGTCTGTCTGTCTGTCTGTGTACCAGTACTGAAGTTTTGAGTTGAGGACCTTGACATTGTCTCTTAGCTTTTTCACTCAATGTTGGTGCTCTACCATTTGAGCCACAGCTCTTCTTCCTGCATTTTCCTGACTAATTGGAGATAAGAGTCTCTTGGACTTTTTTGTCTAAGCTAACTTTAAACTGTGATCCACATAGCTCAGACTCCTGAGTGACTAGGATTATATGCTTGAACCATTGGCACCCAGCTGCCATTTGCTTTTGACGTTTGTGGTTTTTCAAAAGCAAAATATTAGCCAGGTAAGCATGGCTCACACCTGTAATCCTAGCTATTCAGGTAGCTGAGATCTGAGGATTGCCGTTAGAAGCCAATGTGGGCAGAAAAGTCTGTGAGACTTTATCTCCAACAAGCTACTCAGAAAAAGCCAGAAGTGGCACTATGGCTCAAAATGGTAGAGCACTAGCCTTGAGCACCAAGAGGCTGGGGGACAGCTCTCAGGCTTTGAGTTCAAGCCCCAGACCAGAAAATAATAAAATAAAATATAAAAAAAACAAATACTGTGTAATGAATATTTTGAGTACATTATTTTGAGTAGAATAAATGCAGTGCCTGCTACAGGGTAGAGCCTTGAAATGTGTTTTCTAGAAAAGAAACTCACTTTGGGAACATAAATCAAACTATATATCATATTGATAATATTTAGGGTTCCGTACAGAAGTGATGGACCCACCAGCTAGCTAATTCTGACAATGTATTTTCTAGAATATTGGTTTTAAAAAATTACTGTATACTGTGATTACTGGGAGAGTTCTTTAAAATCTTGATATCCAGGGCTATTTCCCATATCAAATTGACTCAAAACTTCTGGGAGTGGGAATTAGCGATTGGTATTTTTAACAACCAGTCAAAGTTTATGCCATAATGATCCAGCTTTGAGAAACATTCACCACTGACTCCATAAATAGCCTCTGGCCTCATGTGGTAATTTAAACTTAAATTACTATTATTTAAAGTTAGTTCCTCAGTTGCAATAGCCAAATTTCAAGTGCTCAAAAGCCACAGGTGGCAAGTGACTACCACATGGTAGAATGTGGAGCTAAAGAATAGTTTCTTCACCATACAAATTTCTATTGTATCTCCCTGAGTCTCTCTCTCTGTCTCTGTCTCTCTCTCTCTATATATATAAAATGTGGGTGCGCATGCGTGTGTATGTATATATATATATATATATATATATATATATATATATATATATTACTTTAACCTAAATAAATACCAAATGACCATATTGTCAATAAGAATTTATATAAAATATTCTTGCCATAGGTTTAAAAATATTTTGTCATTCATTGCTGAAAGAGAAAGGTTCCAACTAGAAGGTTAAAGTTACTTCATATTTTCTGGCTAAGGCTGTTCCTTCTTGGGTTAAAAAACAAGCAAAACAAATTCAAATACATTCTGTTGTACAGCTTAAAACAGTCATGTGCTTTCTCTACTGCATGTAGCTGCAGTTGGTGCTTAAGATTGTCCCATAGGGATCCCCCACTCATCAGTGAGTTCACTATGAGGGACAGTCCCCATGGAATATACTGATAGGCTCTAAGGTTGGGAAGGCCCTAGAGTCATGGAAACTTTTGTATTTCACTTAATAAATATTCCCCCTTTACAATTTCCTCTTCTCCATCCTTCCTCTTTGAATCTGTACAAAGCATCTAGGCATCTTCTTTATACCCCAACTCTGTAGATCAGCTTGAAGCAACTTGTCACCAAAGAGGAAGGTAAGAAGCTGACTCTCTTTTAAACTTACTAATACGACCTGTCAAAGTCAGTCTTTCTTTGGACCCACAATCAGAGATTAAGTTAGGGCTCTCAAAAGCTGACTTCCTCACCATGTACTTATCTAATGGCTTGACTATAAAATGCTCCCAAAACATCACTACAAAATGAGCCATCTCCAGGAAAACACAGAACTCGGGGACCTATCGCTTTAATTGGAAAGAACATGCCGTGAGTGTTTGGTTCCATTTGCGCTCATAAAAGTGGTTCTATTCCCACAAAGTTTTGGGGCTGGTAGTAGATGCAGAGTAATGGAGAAAGGCCATCAAGGAAGAATGCTGACTTCTCTGTTCTTTACCTAACGAAGCTCCTCAATTTAAAAGAAAAACTTTTTATGGATTTCAGTATTGAGTTTCATGATTCCTAAGGTGCCCAGATCAATGCCTCAAGGAAAATATATTTTGGTTGAACAACATGACCATCAGTGGAGAGACTAGTACTGGTTTTGATAAAATACTAACAAGGAAACATTAAAAAATTCAATAGCTTGTTCATCTGAGGAAAAAAAATAAGATGAAAACATGTCTTCAAGCCATGAAGTGAAGAAAAAGCTGGTGTCTTCTAAAGAAAATGGTACTTTCATATTTTTTACCCATGTTACTTCTTCTGGGATTTTTTTTCTAAATTCTGCATCGAAAGTGTGTGTGTGTGTGTGCACTTGTAAATACACACACACACACACACATACACACACACACACACACACACACACACACACACACACACTGAAACACTTCCTGTATTGAATGTTGAACTCTGAAAGGTACCATCTAGGAGTACTTTGAACTATTGTTATCCTGCGTAATTCTGAATGTTAAAACATACACATATTCATTCTCAATATTAATCACTAAAGATTAAAAACAAAACAAAATAGGCAAAAGGCACAATTCTTTGTTTTGTAGTGATAGCTGCCATTTTCTTTATGCATAAGTAATAAAATAGTAATCATAATAATGATCATGCCCTTTAAAGTACATAAGAAACACAAATGATATAATGGGATGTTAGATTTCATGCAATCCAATTTCTTTTAGAGATCAAAGATTTAGATTTGAGAAAAGGAAACAAATGACAAGTGAACCATAGTTAGAGGTAGTTATTTACTTCCAAGGTCATACCCACTTCCTCTTTGATGTTTAGAAGATGACAATTCTCCCCTCTTCCCCTAATCCTCAAAGTTTCATAGCTGGCTATATAATACAATGAATGGTCACCACCCTTGTGAGAGCTCACGGAGCAGTCCCAGTGGGTAGTGAAGAAAGCTGGCTAGAACTGGCAAGAGAGGCCCATCACAGCCCACCAGTTGACATTTGGCTGGGATCAGATGGGTTTTGTATTTCAGTACAATTATCTAATTTACCTCTGAGTTGTTCTGGGTGATTCTTGGAGCCCAACATCCTGATGAATGTTTGTAGTGGTTTTCAGGAGTTGTCCTTACACACCTGTGCCTAGAGATGACTCACTCTTTTAAAGTTGCTCTAATAATATTATTATTTTTCTAAGTGTCTGGAAGGTACTGTCTATGTGGGCTAAGGATTGTGTACATTTGAAAACAAGCGAATCCACTTGTCTTTTGAAAAAACAACCAAGCAGTCTGAACCCAAGTTAGATTCTGACTCCTTTTATTCCTGGAAAAGAAAGGAAGAGAGAGAAGGAGAGAGTGAAGGAAAGAGAGAGAGAGAGGAAGAGAGAAAGAAGAAAGAAAGAAAAAAGAAAGAAAGAAAGAGAGAGAGAAAGACAGACTAGCGGAGGGTCAGATGAACAAATCGGGTTTCTCTGGAATCTCATGTTTGATTAGTTAGTACTTACTAATAACAGGATTCTGAAGTCATAACTGAGCACTGCAAGGAGTAGTGCTGTGATCAACTATTGATGTCTGCAGAGAGCAGACAGTTCCTATCTCTAGAGCATGCGGAGGGGATCATAGGAGATAGGAAAGCATATGATGATAGGGTTCATGTTGAATTAATCACAACGTTTGCCATTAATTTCTTAGGCAGCAGAACATTCCAAAAGGGTCTTGAGCATGATAGCAATACAATCAGATATGAATTCTTAGGAAATGTACTTGCCATGTGTGGAAGGCGGTCTGAAGTAAGAGGGTAGCCAATGGGCTTGGAATCAATGTCCGTATGGAGAGGCAAAAAAGGGCAGGTATAGGAACTTCAGAACTTCCCAGGGGTCAATGGTGACCATGGGAGTCTGATTCTGGATGATGACAAGGGTCAGTCCTCATGGGCATGTGCATATAAAGAGAGTGGGCATGAATTTGTATCGAATTTTAATCTTATTTTGTCTGTCCTCCAACAGAGTGATTATAATACTATAGATATTAAGATATTAATTGACAATATAGAAGTGAATGAATGAAGGCAGGAAGGTGAAGAGCATGAGCTGGTCTTGAGGAAAAGAGTAGAGACATGTATGTATAACAGACACATGTATTTGGAGTAGTGAGAAAAGAGTTTGTGCAAGAAAATGTGGGACAAATATGGATGTATTATGGTGTGATTTCAGTCAAAGCTCTTGGCTTTACTCAGAAATGGTGAAACCATACACACAGGATATAATATCTTGGAAAATTAGTGGTTAGAAGCACCTGGATGATAAAATGCTTTAGAATTAAACAGTAATTCCCTAACTTTCAGTGCCACCAAACCTTCCCTGTTATTTCATGCATAGTTGATACGTATACTTGTTACATGCTAAGTAATGAGGATTTCCAAAATCTCCATAACTGAATCAAATTATCTCCAGAGCTAGGCTTTGATGCTCTGATGCTCTTTATATTTATTTTTCATTGAGTCAAAGTTTCTCTTTTAGATATCTAACACTGAACCAAAATTCTGATGTTTTGTAAGTAGTAGGATGCAATTGATCTTTCACCAAATTGGGTTTTCTTTTCATGTATGTATGTATGTATGTATGTATGTATGTATGTATGTATGTATGTATGTATGTATGGCAAGTTAGAATTATCAAGATTTTATCATTAGCAAAAGGACCCGTTGTGCTATGTTCATCATATACTGAGTTTAAAGCAGAAAAAGTTGGAGGACGTATGGTCCTCTTTAGATCAACAGTTCCTGGGTCTGGTCTTGGTCTTCGGCTTGGCTAGGCATGAAGTAAACCTCACTGAACTGACCAGTAAGGTAGACATGTTCATGTATTATCACAGTGCATTGATCTGTGCTGTAGAGCTTGTCTTGGGTCTGGACTTGGGAATGTCCTGGAAAGGGGACAATGGCTCACTGTCATAAACCTACTGCTGTAATACTGCCACCATGGACAAAAGAGCTGCCACATGTGTGCTAGCTGAGTAGAGGAGTCAGGACCTGTCAGGACTGAGAGGGCTGGACGCCTTCAGCAGCTGCCTAGACGTCTCATGACGACTTCTAAGTTCACGAGGATTATAGGCACTGAAGGGTGGATTTTTGATAAATGAAAGTACCTGGTGATGGCGGAGGGGGGGGGGGAGGGAGGAGGGGTGTGTGAAGGGGGCGGGGAGTCTCAGCTGGTGACTGGTGTAGTAAGGCCCAACAGATTCATTGAGCTTTTGGAGACACAACATCCCAAGATGTTACCAAGTGCTCAACGGAGTTTCTTGAAAGCTATGGCTCACTCAGTGTGAACATCTGCTAAATTCACTTTTGCTATGTACACCTTTTCCTTTTTTCTCTCCCTTCTATACTTCTGTAGGATTATACACTATCACCCCTCCCCAGCTCCAATAAACTTTCACCACACAATGTGCTGTACCTTAGGTTTTTTTTTTTTTTTAAACTCAAGGCTGGTGCTCTACCACTTGAGCCACATCTCTATGTTTAGCTTTTTTGCTAGTTAATTGGAGATAAGAGTCTCATGGACTTTCCTGCCTGGGCTGGCTTTGAACCACGACTGTCAGGTCTCAGGGAGGTGCGCAACTCTCATTTTCCTCTTTAAATGGACTTTTCTATGCCCATTTACCTTACTCTTAAAAAGCAACAACAAATTTTGGTTTTCATTCCACACTTGTTGATCCAAAATATGATCTCTTTACAATTACTAAACTCATAACTCAATGGCATTTTCTTAAAGAGTGAAATTAATAAAGAGGATTTAGAGAGGAAATCAAAATATCCTATTATAATGAAAGTAATGTGTCACCCATATGTTAAGTGAATCTCCTGGGTGTGCTCTTGAGCTCCATGAACAGAACCGAAAAGTGAATCCCACAGCTTTTTCTACCATGGTCAGGATTTTCAATTACAGAGATACAGCTTTGGTGGATCCTAACTGGGATAGAGTCAGACCTGAAGGCAAGTTGAAATCCTGTCTATGGTATTCAACTGTTACATGAGTGGAACGATGGCTTCCTACTCTTTCATCTGTTATGTTATACAGCTCAAATCATCACAAGCTTATGCGTTATGGGAATTTAGGACAAGTAAATAAAATAATTTAGATCATCTTTACCATAACTGCAGACTCTAGGAATTTTAGTATGGGTAGAATTCGTTGCTATGAGGCCAGATGCTGGTGACTCATGACTAGAATCCTAGCTACTCAGGAGGCTGAGATCTAAAGATTGAGGTTCAAAGCCAACCCAGGCAGAAAAGTCTGTGAGGTTCTTATCTCCAATTAATGAACAAAAACCTGAGGTGAAGGTATGGATGGTATGAATGGTTGATATGAATGATAATAGTAACAGAAGTAGCCCCTTGATGAATAAGGTGGAGACTTTGAGTAAAATGGCTAAAGCAAGATCCCCACCCCTGCTTTGGGCATTTGGGGCCAGACAGAATCTTTGTGGGACGCAGAGCTATCCTGCCCTCTACCTACCAGACTCGAGTAGTAGCTCCTCCTCCTGGAATCCCATCCAAACATGGCTGCTGAGGTTACCACATGTCTCCTACTGTTGACATCACTATAGGACTATAGGTCTCAACCAGCGCAGACCCATTGACAGTCATACTACCTTCCCTCTCCTCTGTTCATGTTTTGAATAAAACTCAAGAAGCAAACCCAATAGATGACTCCCTAAACAGCAGAGTGGGCTGATACAGTTGGTACACACAACAGGGCCTTTGCCAATGTTTACACACAACACACGGCTATACTTAGCTCCAGCCAGTGACACACAGAGTTCAGACTTTGCTTTCCACCCACACCAAGAGCATAAAATGGGGGAATGAAGAACCTGGAGACTCCCCTCCCAGAAGCCCCTCTGGGATCACCATGAGTGCGAATTGATTTATGACTCAAATGCTATTTGTCCGCATACATCAAATAAAACCTGAGACTTAAAGACACAATCTGCCTTTAGCATCTCCCCCCTCCTATAATATTCATTTGTAACAACCACTTAATTCAGCGTCTCTGCTTATTTTTTTCCCCTGTCATTTCCAGAAAATGTTTTAAATTAGTTCTAAAACTTGGCTAAATTTAGCTTTTATAGAAGAAAGAATAAAACATAATTAACTGTTTAAAGAAGAAAACAGAAACCACATGAAGAAATGAGACTTTCTGGCGAGAAATCTAACAGTAGTGCTTAGTAGCTAACTCATCTCCTGGGGAACAGATGTTTGTGAACTTAAATGGAAACAGGATGGGTCTCTTCATGGAAGGCGTTTGTGAGAAAAGGCTGCTAACTGTAAATGTGTGCGTTTACCACAGGTGTGGCATTTCATCTTCCTAATTGTTCAGAGATGGAAGTGTACAACACCTGGAGTGGGAAAAAATATCTCAAAGTGGCAAGAGACATAGATGTGTGGAATGCTGGCCCTTTAGTGCATGGTATTTATTAATGATTGCCAGTCAGGGTAGAAGGGCTGACACTGGATTTTAAAGCTCAGAGCATCGGCCTCTGGTTTTAGCCAAACATCTAATATCCTCTGTCATTTCTATCTCAGGGTTTGCCAGTTGAGAAGAACTATTTTTTCCCCTCTCTATCCAGACTAGTATTTATGGTAGGCTAGTGGGAGAAAAGGGGTAAATTTGATTTAAAAAGTAAAAATGATTCTGTTTTGAATTTTTACAAAGTATTAAAAAAAATCCTGCCTAGCACAGAAGGAGACAAAGGATCCTATTGTGCCTTTGACCTAGGTGTGCCGTGTCTCAGACAGAGGGCCTGGCCTCAAGCGTAGAAAGATTGTGCACACATGGGTCCAATCTTCATCACCTAATAAAGACTCATTGAATCAAAGACCAGGTTATCATTTATTCTGCCGGACTGACTAATGCAACATTCTTTCCTTAATGCAGTCTTTTCTTAATGCTCAAACAATCATAGTTATTATTATTATTGTTGTTACTGTAATATTTTAAAAACACAGACAGACCCGGTAATGTGCCATTGTAACATTGTGGCTGCCAGCCAGAAAAGAAGTACACTAATCTATTGTTAAATTGGAAATGCTTCTGTGATTCATGGGCTCTCGGGAGAACATCTTTGAAACCATCCCAACGACTTCATCCACCAGCCTTTCTCTCGGTCCTCCACTTCCACCTTTCATCTCTTCTGGGGCCCTCAAGTTCATTAGAAACAAAATAACAGCAGGCAGGCACCTCACGAGAGGACCTCATTGATGGCCACTCTGCATGCGAGATCATGTTAGATATTCAAGGATGAGTTTACTTCAGTTGGAAAAACTGGATCAGAAAACTTTTGGAGCCAGGAGCCTGTAGCTAGTCCCTGTAATACTAGTTACTCGGGAGGCTGAGATGTAAGGATCTTGAGCCTGAGCAAGAAAATCTGGGACTCTTATCTCCGATTAACCACCAAAAAAAGCCAGAGTGGAGCTGTATCTTATGTGGTAAAACACTTGCCTTGAGTGAAAAAGTTAAGAGACAGTGCTTAGGCCCTAAGTTCAAACCCCACTATCATCACACACACAAATCATCATCAACAACAAAACCTTTTGGATTTTTCGTGTGAGAATCTTATGTATCATACCTGATTTGATTAAAAATAATCTGTTCCCTAAGTAGGAGAAGAGAAAACCTGCTGTGGACTCACTCAGACTCTCTCCATCTGCCCTTTTGTTGTTCAATAGAAAATGCTGGTGAAGTTTTGCCTCATTTTGCTATAAGTGCATTGTTTGTGGTCATAGGTTTAGTAGTAATACACAAGGTCCCTGTGCCCACAAACGGGGAGAAAGCTGAACTAAGTTCATTACCCCTTCTTTTGTGTGCTTCTCTCAAATATCCAAATCTTAGCCTATGAGCCATCAGAGAAACTCATCAGTGGGTAATGTTCATTTCAGAGGTGCGGAGTGCTTCTAAAGTTTGCACTTTGATGAACAGGAGCAATTATAAACCACAAGTTATATAATAATCACAGAGAAAACCTCACAATGATCCTAGGAAGAGATTCTATCAGACAATATATGTATATATGTTTGTATATATCTATTCACATAATATGGGGTGTGTGTGTGTGTGTGTGTGTGTGTGTGTGTGTGTGTGTGTGTGTGTGTGTGTGTGTGTGTGTGTGTGTGTGGGGAGGAGCAACCTCAAGAGAACTAAAGTTGGTATATTTTTCCTCTGTCATTGAGATGTCATCACTATCAAAACAAAAAGTCAGAAAATCTTCTCTCAGAACTTAATATTTATCTAAACTATTCCTGTTTCTAATTTAGGGATAAATTAGCTCTCATTAGAATGAAAAATTGGAATCATTTCTTCTCTCTTAAGCTTAAATCCTGACTTTGACATCTTGCCCAGGGTTCCAATGAGACACATTTTGTTTATTTCCTAGTTCCTCTCAGTTTTCTTTCTGCTTTGCATTTGCTCTTCTTCTCCTTTTATTCTTGGAAATTAATGCTTTCCTATATGTGGGGTTCTTTCTGACCTGCCAAATGCCACATCTGTCAAAATGCTGAACACACATTGTTCGGAACTAAGGGTGGAAAGTTGGCTCTCTATTACAATCTCAAAAACAAATGTCATTTTCCTTCTTTCCAACACTCTTTGGGCTTGATATTAAATATTTATAATAGTCTCCCTCTCTATATCTTTGCCCAGAGAGTAGCAGGATGGATTAGCATCCTGGTAACTTTTACTCACATTTGGTACAAGAGTGTGTGTTGACCCTGGTTTTGTTGTTTATCTGGCAAAGTACTGGGACCAAAGGCACTGGCAAAAAAAATGTTCTAAATAAAACTCATATTTGACCCCTGCTTTTCTAGATGCAGCTCAAATAAAGGCAAGGTCTTATATTTAAAACATCTTCTTCACAAATGTTTTCCAGGTAAAATACAGAAACAAAGCCGAAGGAGAATCTAGCAGCAGATTGTGCCAGGTTTTGATATTTTGCACAAACAAGTAAATAAATACTGTAATATATCTAACAAGTTTTCTCATTTTAGAGACTCTAAAGGACTCCATGGTTTTCCATAAAGATCTATTAACCCAGGGGAAAAAATGATGCAAAAACAATCAATATTCTTTGTGGGGCTTGTGCTTTTCAGCTAAGAGTTCTACCATTTGAGCCACACTATCAGCCCTTTTAGTTTTGGGTTTTGTTTTTTGTTTTTGGGTTTTTTTTCCCCTTTAGGGTCTTACCTTTTTTTTTTTTTTTTGGCCTGTGGCTGGCCCTTGGGCCACAATCCTCTCTATCTCTTCCTCTTGTATAGCTGGAATTACAGGCATGAGCTGCCATTCTGTTCCTGGCCAATGCATATATACTTCCTTATTTGAATAACCACTTTTGTAGACAACAGAGTCAGATGAACAAATATTATTTTCAGAGCCTAAATACCCACATCTGATGTACTACCAAATGTCAACTCGTTTTGCTTCTGTATTGTTTGTCAGTGGCTTTATCTGGTGCTAAAACGGACTTTGGATTTCTTCTACTGGGAAAGGACATGTCTGTGGTACAGAGCAAGGCTCAGAGTATAACACTCAAGGGAGCGCTTGCTCCCACCAAACCAAAGTGCCTTTCCCACATCAGACATGGAAACGGAAGGAATGGAAGCCCCCTAGTGTCAGGCCACAGCACTTTAAAGGGGGGCCCTAGAATTCAGCCTTCCAGAAAGCTTTGGAATAAAAGCACCAATAATAATCCCTCCTCTCCCCATAGCCAAACAGGGGTTTGAGAGGAGAGAGAACCCTAACACTTTCTCTGGTGTGTGTGTGTGTGTGTGTGTGTGTGTGTGTGTGTGTGTGTGTGTGTGTGTGTGTGTGTGTGTGTGTGTGTGTGTGTGTGTAAACGTCACTGCAGAAACAGCCACAGGAAGAAGCAGAGCTGTGCATCTCTGTGAGATGTGAAGACCCCAGTGTGTGTGTGTGTGTGTGTGTGTGTGTGTGTGTGTGTGTGTGTGTGTGTGTGTGTGTGTGTAAACGTCACTGCAGAAAGAGCCACAGGAAGAAGCAGAGCTGTGCATCTCTGTGAGATGTGAAGACCCCAGCAGCTTAGGTATGGGCTGTGGAAAAACTGGGGCTTGTCAACTTCTGTGACCTTGGGGACACTTTGTAGGTTTTATTTTGTTTTTATTTTTCTCCTTCCTAGACAAAACCTTTTGGGTTAGTGCAGCAATTGTGTAACATAGAACCCACGGTGCCTTCTTATTTTCTTTGGTTTTTAATATAAAGGGAAATCAGTTGCCACCCATTTGACGATCTGCAAGAAGGGGATGGAAACATTTCAGTCTCCTCAGCACTTCTGGATTCTTTTCAGTGTCCACACAAATCGTGTTTGCTTCTTTGGGTACACAGTCAAATCCAACTGCTTATGTTTTGCTTGTCCAATGAGTGGTTGAAAAATAATGCGAAAAGTGGCTACTGAGAATCTTGTGGGATGGAGAAACATTAATGATTTATGAAGCAAATTAATAATGGCAGCTTCTACATAAGCCCCGGCCCAGAATTCTTGGACCATAAGTAAAGGGTTGCATGTGGTCTAACCAGTAGTAAGTAGTCATGAATTTATCAGTGTCCCAGTGCAATGTGTTTTGTGTTAGCCATCAAAATCTAGAATTTCTCAAGCCAAGTTCTAAACACACAGGAAGTAAGAAATGACATATGATGGGAGGAATTATTTTCATGATTTTAAAATCATTTCTCTCATGGTGTAATCCTCTTGTTTATGTAAATATATATGTAGATGTACATACATATTCATGTGTACAGGTGAATATACGTATAGATAGATAAATACTTGGACCTCTAGTTGGACTATAAGGAAGAATTTACATCCAATATCTTTCTAAATCCTCAATCAAATGGTCTTGATGTCAGTTAGTTTGATTCTTAGGGCGAGAGGAACTTTTCTTTATGACCTTATCCTTCAACTATTCTGCTTCCCCAAATAAGATGATGTATCACCCAGAACATGGGTAAGGTTGTGCAGAAACTTTCTGCTGCTTTCAAGAGTGATAATTAGTAGCTATTTTTTCCTCTGGCTTAGAACCCTTTAATTTGTGTTTCTGGCGTTCCTAAAAGGTATTTGCCCTTTTCAACTTGAAATCAAGTAAAACTCAGACCTCTCACGGGAGCAATGACTGGCACTATTAAAGCATCAGCCTAGAGAAATGAAAGTAACTGACTCTTCACTACATAGGAAGATTATAACTATGATCACATTGAAGAGTCTAGAATGTCCTTCCTCAAGTCCTCCCTGCATGCTAGTCGCATGGAGTTGTTCTTTCTCTAGTCTCCATGATTTGATCAATATCTGAACACACCAGCTATCCAAAATGTTGCCAATCTTTATGTTGTCTCTGTTATCCAAGAGTTGGTCTGACAGACTTTAGTTTTTGTGCTGCCAGGGGGCCAGATCACCATGGCAAAAGCTCAAAGATAGAACTGTTATACTCACAGCAGGCCAGATCTGCTCGTGGGACACAGATCTAAATCAGTACGGTGAGGGACTCAGATAACTGAGCTGGGCATTAAGACCTATGTATTGCTCTGTGTCGGATGCTTGGGGCCGTTTCCTCTGGCATTCAGTGCTCACATCTTCCACAGGAAGCTTGTAACGATGATACCCACGCACAGGCACACCTGTCCTCAGCCTGCTCTTCTTTCTCAGCAGCGCTCTGCAATGCATTTTTCTCTACCTCTACTTTTTTTTTTTTAAGGATGAACAAAATAAGTGACCATGGAAGTTGACGGAGGAGAGTGCCTGGGGCAGCCTGTAGTGCTGACTGTGTTCTAAGACGCTGGCACCAAGTTTGCCTCCTCCTTTTTCCCTGAAATTTCAGCCTCTCCTTTTTTTTTTGCAGCACCTCTTTGGAGCTCTTCCCCAAGAAAACCCCCATGTAATTCCATAGGAGTAAAGCTCTCTTCTCTTCCATAAGGCTCAGCCTATTCCAAGCAAGGTATCTGACTTCAGAACACAGTCTGAGTGTAACATGCAAAAGACCTACACAGACACTGGTCCAAAGACCATTGCATGCTTTGCAATTCCAACCATAATCTTCTAACTGGTCTTTTAATCTTCTTCCCTTCTCATGTGTGACATGTTAAGACTCTTTCAGAAGAACTCTCTTAAATGTCAGCCCATATACATTGCAAAAAATGTTTGGCTCCACTTACCACATTCTTTTTCAAGGTCATTTTTTTTTTTTTTACTAAAGCCAGATAACTGGAAGATGAATGTATGGAATCTAATTTCTTAATGGTATGGACAGCTAAAAATAGTTTTATTGTTTGAAGTTTAGCTCTAGATGATGATTCTTTTTCTTCCTTCCTTTTTTCTTTCTTTTTTTTTGAAGTTTGGAAGATTATTTAATGAGAGACACATGCAGCAAGTTAAAGCTTGTAAGCTTTGTTCATCTCAACAATGCAGAAAACTCCCTAGCACTGATGATATTTCTCTTGGAGGACACTCTCAACCATGCAGAAATAGGGTCTGATTTCTTGAGGAAAAGTGAAAAAAAAATGAAGAAAAATGTACCTTCAAGCCGGGAGCCTTTCCCTGTCATCCCAACTCAATTCAGGATTGAATTAATGACAGCCAAATGCCAAAGATGTTCAGGTAAATGGCATGTTTAGAAACCATACCCAGAGACCTCCGCTTGAGCTGGGGTAGATAAGACCTCTGTACTCACAGGAATAAAACACAGGGACGAGCCTCCATGTTCAACATTAGCTCCGTGATCTTCCACACATTATTTCTATTGCACTTTTCTATGATTTATACTTCCATGTCTTAGGACTTGTTACATATTCAATTACCTATCGACGACCAACTCTGGTAAGACATGTACACCTGTGTGGTTGCATATTTCTACTTTTCTGGCCACAGTGCAGATTCACAGACACTTGACAGATGCTGCTGGAAGGGTCTGCTTTCCTTCTATCTGCTTCAGGCTCAGGTACAAGTGTCCATTATTGCTAAGAGCTATAATGCCTTGATTGGGCTTAATTGATATTTCCATTAGTCTTATGAACACAAATGGCATTAAATGCCAGGATGGGACACAAATTGAAAATGAGAGCTCCCCGGCATCCACATGAGAGGGCCAGTGGGGAGTTTCTTTCTTTCTTTCTTTCTTTCTTTCTTTTTTTTTTAGGCAGAGTGGTGAGGACAATTAACAGGATTAATGGACTCATTCCAGGAGTCAGATGACACCAGATGCCCTCTGCTGCTCAAGTCCATGCCCCTCCCCACAGCCAGCTACACTGGTTTTTGAGCCAAGAGGCTCCATTCAGCAGTGGTGTGGCTTTGATGTCGCTCAAGTCAAAACAGTCAGGTGGTGGAGATTGGGCTGAAAGTGTGGCTTAGGTTGAACCAAGGTCCTCTCCTCCTCACCTTCCAGATGTCACCAGGGATTGTGAACCTGGAACTTCTGTCAGGCTGTTAGTGGTGCTTCCCTCCGGGGCTCAGATTAGTAAGTGAACCCTGTTCGCTTTTCACACACAGCCCTTCTGCCTGTATTGGCACGTTGTATATCTCCAAGTAATTGGGATATATGGGAAACATAAATAGGAGAGGTCTGTGGGGGACAATCAATCATGTCATGAAGATCCCCCACTGAAGAAAACAACCACAAATGTTTTAGTGAAAATAAACTAATTTCACCCTGACTGTTCTACTGTTCTTGGTTTTATGACCATGTTTCTCACACTGTGTGGAAATATACAAAGAACTGCTCAGGAACTATAAACAGAAATGGGTCTGTTTTAAGGAGCATTCCCCCTCAACTTCTTTGTGTATTTACCAGATGTCCCCCATCCAGATGTACCCCATCCAGCCTCCCAAAAGAACCACGCTGCGGCTCGAGGTCTGTTCTAACACAGAGTTAACCAAAGTCAGGGTGTTTAAAATTTAAAAGCATTTTTACTATCTTCTTAGTGTAGTACTTCACATGAATTCCCAGTTTTCCAGTGATACCAAAAAACCAGAAAGGGATGAACTTAGCACAAGCCATTTCATTTCCAATAAAGGAGAGAAGTTATTTTATAGAACGCCAATATGAGGAGAGGTTGGTTTAATGTGTGTGATTCATGCTGACTGTTTCTCACCTCTCTGGAAGGAGTTCAGGGATTTTTTAGGATTGTATTTTTGAGTTTGCTCTAATGTACTCAAGTAAAACAAGTATTAGTGGACCCGCATGTCAACAAGCGGGTCTTATAACATAAGAAGGAGGAGAAAACTAGAACCCCCCTCAAATTTACTGTGTACAAATGTGATTCAACCATGTATTTTCACTTTAAGGTCACTTAGTGGGGTCATGGTAACGAGAAATATGGGGAGATTTGCCAATGGAGGCATTTTCTCACACAACAAATGTTTCTTTGCTCTTGTCTGTGTTAGGAGTTAGAAAGAAGGGAAGGAAATTTAGGAAATCATCCCATATACCTACTGGAAATCATCTCATGTACCTATAGCTCTCAACAATTCTCTTATTCTTTCAGTTTCTCACCAATATTGAACAAAAAGAAAAAGACTCTGAATTACACAGGAGTCAGAATAAACTGCCTGGGATAATGACTTGTTTAGCTGTTCTGAGGCTTAGGCGGGGAGAACATTCTTCTTTGATTGGTTCGTCTGTGTGCTGCCAGGCATGCCGGCACATGCATTTTGTAGTTAAGTACTGTATGGCTTTAGAAGTTTGGCCCAATAGGAGAACTTCCTACAGCCTGAATGTCATCTGGGACGCTGTGGTTCTCATAGTCTGAATTAAATCAGAAGGGCAAGAAAGATCGTCATTTCCTCCCAGGTCAGAGGGCACAGGGTACGGCATGAATGGCAGAACTGGGACAATTAGGTCTACACCGACCTGGCTGGGGACTATACTGTCCATCAAAATCATTCTGTGGTTAAGTGAGAATTCAAGCACATGAGTTATGTTATTTTCAATAACTACCAGTAACTGAGAATAAAATTTTAACTCTAAGATATTGTGTGGCCAATGTTTATGAACCAGCTAATATCTAAGCACTTCAACTTGAAAATAGGGTTAAGATGAAAAAAGCAACTAAGTACAAACCAATGAAAAGCATTATAGTCTAACAACGTGGTATACCACAGGCACAAATGTTCCCCAGGGATCACTAGACTGACTGCAGGCCATGGCTCACCATTCAGCATCCCAAAGGGAGCATGCCACCACATAGCCTTTGCCCCAGAAAACATCACAATTTCTCTAGTTGTGTATTATGACTACACTATCCAGAGTTAAACTAGCATCAAGTCAGAACTTTTTGTATTATATTAGGGTTAATCTTTTATGTCCAATCTTACTTTCTAAATCATCTTCCTGACACCAAAGACTAATAAGCACAGTTAAACAAATGCTTTCCCTGAGAGTAGGCATGCCAATAGAGATATTATCAAGATATGTAATTTGTCACAAAATATTTGTTGAGAATCTGCTCTGTGTCGCAATGTACCAGATCATATATGGACATTGAACATAATAAACACATATGTACCTATTGTTTCAGATGGACTTTGATATCATAATTAATTAAATACAGCCAATAGTATCCTAGATGTGTTCCTCTATTAAGAATAAAGCAGCCGGGTGCTGGTGGCTCACGCTTGTAATCCTAACTACTCAGGAGGCTGAGATTTGAGGATCGCAGTTCAAAGCCAGCCTGGGCAGGAAAGTCCATGAGACTCTTATCTCCAATAAACCACCAGAAAACCAGAAGTGGTACCATGGCTTAAGAGGTGGAGCACTAGCCTTGAGCTGAAAAGCTGAAGGACAGAGCCTAGGCCCTGACTTCCAGCTCCACAACTGGAAAAAAAAAAAGAATAAAGCAGCTAGGCACCAAGTGGCACATGACGGTAATCCTAGCTATTTGGGAGAGAGATAGAAGTATTGGTTTGGAGGAAGCCTGGATAAGAAAAAGTTCACAAGATCCCTTCCCAACCAATAGATGAACACAATGGCTTATCTGTGTCATACTAGCATCATGGAAAGCATAAATAGGCAGATCGTGGTTCAGGGAGCAAACTAACATAGTAAGTGAGACCCTATCTCAAAAATACTTGGTGCAAAAAATGGCTAAAAGTATGGCTCAAAGTGTGTTCTGTCTAACAAACACTAGGACCTGAGTCCAAAACACCAGTTACACACACACACACACACACACACACACACACACACACACACAGAATGAAAACAATTCACCCATTTGTTACATATAGGACCATCTCTGAGCCTACCCACCTGCTTTTGCTTGCATAACGGGATGAGAGCCACCTTTCTTGGGCCTTGCGATTTCCCTTTTTGGGGAGTTTCTTCCCTACCTACTAATCTGCCATGCACCTCACAAGAATGCTCACATTTTCCACCTCCAACTTCTCACCTCGTCTCACTCCACAGCCTCAGGACCTGCTTTCTACTCCTACTGCTTTCCTGAAATTGCTTTCTCAAATGGCCCCAGTGTCAATGACTGCTGACTCAACTCTCCTTTCTACACCTCTGTGCAACTGCCTGACAAGCCCTTCCTCAGAGGGCTTTTTATCCTTGCTATGTCCTGGATACTGAAGCAATCTGAGACTTTCTCATCTCTCTGATTGATCCTTCCTTCTCTTTGCTCTTGCCCCTGAAGAAAATAACCTCAGCACCTTCTTTCTCTTGGTGAAACCCTTGCTTGTTGGGCTTTGATTACTGTATCTACAAAGTGACCCTCTGGAAGAAGACTTCCAGACATTGAACTCCAGGCTCCATTTGTTAATTGGATCCCTTGTATCTTCATTCCCTTTTTACACTTAACATGTCCCCACAAACTCACTGACTTTCTCCTCCAAGTGACCTTTTCTCTCTATGTCTGTAACCTTGGACATGGCTCTGTTTCTTCTTGATTGGTTGCCAGTTCTATCCCCTAGCTCTTCTGGTTTCTCAGAAGGGTTCTTCAATAATAACAGCCAAGGAAACTTCAGATGTGATCTTCCCTTGACCCCATGGAGAAATCCAGTGCATCTATAGCTCTCCCTCAGGAAGGAATGACTTTTATCTCCATTATCTCCACTCCTCCTCTCTGGATTTCCAGCCACAAAAGAAGTTTTAGAAGGCTCTGATCTGGATGGTATAAGCTTTGGGAAAGAGTTTCCCAACTGTCCAATGTCACGGCTTCAGTTATTCAAGAGCCTGGCTTGTAGGTAGCCATCTGCTGTGGGTTGTGGGAGCACTGGTGAGGAGTGGGGTGGTGTCAAGGATGTGTCCATCAGCACTGCCTTCATTGTGGCATGACTGGCTGACAAAGAAGGCGTGTGCTGGGCAACTGGGATAACAGAGCAGGCTACTTCCAGCCCGTCTCAAGTGTGCATAAAAGGAACCTGTAGGATTTCTTGTCGGAGATGTTCATTTATTTACATGCTACTTCTTCCTCGTGCCCTAAGCAACCAAACTAGGCTTTTCTGAAGAACTAGAAGACAAGGATGAACACTTGTTTATGGTAATTTAGCAACATTTGTTCCTAAACGTAGAAGTATGAACTAAGTAACCCACTGAAGTCTAATGTGTGTGTGTGTGTGTGTGTGTGTGTGTGTGTGTGTGTGTGTGAGCATGTGTGTGCTGGACCTGGGCCTGGGCTCTATCTTTGAGCTTCTTTTTTTTTTTTTTTGTCAGTCATGGGGCTTGAACTCTGGGCCTGGGCTCTATCCTTGAGCTTCTTTTTTTTGGGGGGGGGGGGTCAGTTGTGGGGCTTGAACTCTGGGCCTGGACACTGTCCCTCAGCTCTTCAGCTCAAGGCTAGTGCTCTACCACTTGAGTCACAGCGCCACTTCCAGTTTTCTGAGTGGTTTATTGGAGATAAGAGTCTCACAGACTTTTCCTGCCTGGGCTGGCTTTGAACCATGATCCTCAGATCTCAGCCTCCTGAGTAGCTAGGATTACAGGTGTGAGCCACTGGCAACCGGCTCCTTAAGCTTCTTTTGCCCAAGGCTAGTGCTCTACCACTTGAGCCAAAGCCCAGCTTCCAGCTTTTGGGGTGGTAGTTTGTTGGAAATAAATGAGTCTCACAGACTTTCCTGCTTGGTCTGGCTTTGAACTTCAATTGTCATGTCTCAGCCTCCTGAATAGCCAGGATTATAAGCATGAGCAACTGACACCCAGCTTGAAGTCCTATGTTTTAAACAACCAGCATCACTATAGCAATCAGCTTAAATTTCTCCATTAATCCACTTTGTGGTTTCACTGGGAATTTAACTAATAGCAGGACTTAAAACCAGTGTCTTCCACTCCACCTTATTGAAATAGATAGCTAATCTCCAATTGCTGGACTATAAAGCAATGTTCTAACTAAAGCACATTTTATCTTTTTTTTACAAGATTATCAATTTCTTCGCATAAGAGAAGTAACATTTAGAGTTGGGAAAATGTTCCCACGTGGATGGGTTCATTAGGCCAGGGAATAGTTATAGTAACTTTTTGAAAAAATATTTCTTAAAATTTCGAACCAAAGAAACGAGGTAAAATATATAATCTTGCTCCTGATACAGGCTGCCCCGCTAAGTCTAGGTAGACTTAGGTAAAATCAGTAAGACGTTTCAACTCAAGGGACACTACCAAACAAAGAAGAAAAGCAAGGCAAACATCCTGACTGCTACATGCTGGCGGAGAGGAATGCGGCTGCCTCAGTCTTACCCTTTTTTGTTTGGACTGCCAGTGCTGAATGCTTAGTGCTCTTTTCCCCCTCTTTGGCAAGCAAGGAGCTAGGCTCTGGGGTCCTCCCCTCGGGGGTCTATGGCTCTGCCTGTGGAACCTGCTGGGTGTCCTTCAAATTGCACAGTAGGAAGCAGAGGGCAGCAGCTTGCTTGGAATCTTGTATTTGGAATTACAGAATTGCTGTTGCGATTGCTAACATCATCAGATCATATAATCCTAAGAGGCCTCAGAGATCGGTTAGCAAACTAAGATAAAATTAAATGATTGCTATAGATCCTTAGAAACTGCCAAAAGCTAAACAAGCACTGTTGCTGTCTGGTGTAAACCTCTCGGTGTACACAGGAGATGAATGCCACAAAATAAAATGATTGCCCTAGGGCTGGGAAGGTGGCTCAGTTGTAGAGCGCTTGCCTTGCAGGCATGAGGCCCTGGGTTCGATTCCTCAGCACCACAGAAGCAGAAAAAGCCAGAAGTGGCCCTGTGGCTCAAGTGGTAGATTGCTAGCCTTGAGCTGAAGAGCTGAGGGAGAGTGCCCAGGCCCGGAGTTCAGGACCCGCGACCGACAAAAAAATGATTGCCCTAGGTCTTAGAAGTTCATTGTTATAAAGGTTGCTTAGCATCCTTAAGTCATATTTTATTTTGTTGTTTAGTATACATAACTAATATTTAATCTTTGAGATTATATGATGACTATGATAAGTACCATTAAGTATG
>NW_027204483.1:0-27000 GCF_024711535.1 Dipodomys merriami
TACAACTGATCCTTTCATGAATTGGGCATTGTGGGTTGTGAGTTCAAATCCCAGCATGGCCAAAATTTTGTATGTGGAGTCAGAAGCCAATTTTTACACATTTTTTCCCTTCTCTATGAAAGTCCTGGGTCTCAGTATGATGTATAATCCATATTCAAATAAATCAATGTTATAAGATGAAATAAATGTTATATATGTAATCATACTAAATAAAATAAAAAATATGGATAATAAATGTCATATGGAGTAAACCCATGTATGTAAATAGATCTCATATATGAATATTATTTTTTTCAGTGCGGGGGCTTGAATTCGGGCCCTGGAAACTGGGCTGAAATTCTTGTCTTCAATGACGGTGAGCTTCCTCTCCCCCACAGTGCCACAGTTACCCAGACCCTGAGTTCAAATCCCATGCCAGCCTGAAAAATGGTGCAAATTCCAAGCCAGGGCCTTATTTCTTTTTGGCCAGGCCTGGGGCTTGAACTCAGCTCATGGTAACTCTTCCTCACCTTCGATCATCTTAGGCTGGGGTGCAGCCTCTGGAACCACAGTCCATCCTGAGATCCTAGGATCCAAATTCAAATCTTGGGACTGGCAAAAAAAAAAAAAAGAAGTGCTGGGAAGGTAGCTCAATAATAGAGTCCTTGCCTTGCATGCATAAGGCCATGGATTCGATTCCTCAGTTCCACATAAGCAGAAACAAGCCAGTAGTATTGCTATGGCTCAAGTGGTAGAATAATAGCCTTGAACTGAAGAGTTGAGCGACAGCACCAGGACTCAGAATTCTGACCCCAAAACCAAGAAAAAAAAGAAGAAAAGAGAGGGGGGAAAAAGGAGAAGGTTAAAACTCGGAAGTATCAGAGGCGGTTTTACATTTTTTTTCCTTTGCATGGCAAGCAGGGCTCAGAAAGTGACCTTGCACTGCTGAATTTTGGTGGGCTATCTGGGAAGCCATAGCCCAAAGCAGAAACCTAGGCCTGGGGTGTGAAGCCCAGGAATCCCACCTATGAATGGTAGTATATCCTAAGAAATGCATTTTGATATACATCCTTATGAATGGAATGTTGTAAAGTAACAATTACATTAGTGTATGATTATATTATATAATTATACACAATAATTATACTATATTAAATAATTTTCAATGGATACTTTGTTATGTATTCAACCATAATACTTCAATACAGGAAGGAATAATTTATTGATAATTGTTAGTAATATAATATATATAATTAAATAATATACAGACATCTCTGTCTTGTTTCATACATATATATACATATATATACATACATACATACATATATATATGTATATATGTATATATGTTACAATGTACATATCTACTTCTACACTTGTCATTCCTGGAGCTCAGTGGTAGAATGCTTGCCTAGATGTATGAAGACCTGGGTTCAATTCCACACTATTACATGCACAGAAAACCCGGAAATAGTGCTGTGAAGCAGTTGAGCACTGGCTTTGAGCATGAAAGCTTAGAGACTGTGTCTAGGCCCTTACTCAAGCCCCAATACTGGAACCAAAAACAAGGTGGAATGTAGAATGTTCTGACTGCAATTATAGAAAGCCAGGATTTCAAATACCTCATCCCAGAGCAAGCTGGGAGTCTGAAACTGACGGCTGTCATGTAACCTGACTTAGCCAGAGTTCAATAGCTGCAGCAGAGCATCATGGAACCAGACACTGTTGGCTCACCCCTAGCTGCTCAGGGGGTGAGATCAGACACTGGGGATTGAAAACTCAGCCCTGGCAGGAAGTCTGGTAGACTCTGAGCTGTGCCTGAAAGTGGTAGAGATCTAGCCTTGAGGAAAAGATCTTAGGACAGTACCTCTAACCTATGAGTGAAATCCCTGAGGCTGATGACTCTCCCCCACAAAACATCCCTCTAAACCATTAGATGTGAACTTGTGCGGTTTGTGATGTGTATCTGAAAGAATGGTGATAGTGATGAAAGCACTCTAATTCTAATGACAGTTTGTGGGATATAGCTATGTGATGAGTCCTTCCTGGGGTGCTGGGTGTTGAGTATTTCTGGGTTGTCCATGGAGTACTGAGTGCTATGTGCTAAGTCCTTCACGAGTTGTATTCTTTCATCTGGTACTTATAAGAGCTACACAAGTAAGATGAATGTGCAGATGAGAAAGTTGAGGCTCAGATATGTCCCCAAGGCAGGGCCAAATTTATGTATGTACTAAACTCTAGTGATTTGGCTCCTGCAGACAATTGTTTTGATTTAGGTTACTCCATCATGAACCTTGAACTCAGAGCATAGATGCTGACTTTCTTCTTGGTTTCATGGCTAATGTTCTACTATACTGAGCCAAGGACCCACTTGCAGCAAAATGTCATGGCTTAGATGTCTTTAGCTGAGGTCTATCATTCTGCCTGCTCAGGAAGCTGAGGATCTCATTTCAAAACTATCCCAGATCAAGGTCCGAAGTCAGCCTTGGCAGGAAATTCCTTGAGATGGTTATATCCAATAAACCACCAGAAAGCCTGAAGAGACATTGTAGCTCAAGTGGTAGTGTGCTAGACTGAGATGAAGTGCTCAGAGACAGCATCCAGGCCCAGACTTCAACTCCTCCAACTTACAAGAAAAGAAAGAAAGAAACCTGAACTGGAGTGCTGGGAATGTTTCTTAGGGGTAGACTGCTTTGTGTGTGTGAAACCCTGGGTTTGAATCCTCAGTACCACATCCCTACAAAAAAATCCTGAAGTGGCTGTGTGGTAAGAGTACTGTCCTTATACAGGAGAAACTCAGGTACAGTGGTTAGGTCCATAGTTCAATCACCAGGATGGTGTATGCGCGCGTGCGTGCGCACGCACACACACACACACACACACACACACACACACACACACACACGGAGGCACCGTTGCCAATAATGAATCATTTCATTCTGTTCAGCTCCCTAATTGTCTATGAGAAGGACTGTTGAATTAATGGTAGCAGTTTGTTTCAACACTGAAACATAGTCTAACAAAGACAGGATGAGTGTAGGGAACTTGGTCTGCCATGGCCGGTGGTACAAATGAAAGCTTCCAGTCAAAAGAGCACAGAGGAGAGAGATTGCTTGGGGTTCCAAGAGGCCTTTTTCTCCTAACCTTAACAGCCTGGGCACACTCATCCTCACTAATTGGCTTGGATGAATTGTTTGTTACCCAGATGCACAGGAGTGAGGCTTATTGTCTGCCTGTTCCAACAATGAGGCAGATTTCCTCCAGCAACCTGGGGTATAGAGACCCCCTCAGGTTAACTGGGAACAGTGTGGGGAGCCCCGGAACATGCACTGTCTTGAATGCACACTCTGTGCTAAGAAATCATTCTATTCAAAGCAAATTTCCTAGCTAGGTGCCATTCTTCATAGCAACTCTGGATCTTCACCAATTCAAATACATCCATATATACACAGACACATGGAGTTACTGGCTCTTCTTTTGTGGGAGGACCTGAGGCTGGAACTGTGAATCTAGACATTTTCCCTGATCTCCTTTTGCTCAAGGAAGCATTTTATTGTGTCTTAAACCATGATTACCCTAGGTTTGGATGCAGCTTTTACACCCACCCAGGGATCCTAGGACCCGAGTTCAATTCCCAGCACTGGCAAAAATACAGCAAACCAACAAAAATGGATGATGGAAAACCAGGTAATTTTACACAACAGGTTTGCTTTTGTTTACTTAGCACTGTGACCTTCCTGGGGCTCAATGACTTGGCTTGAAAATTGTATGTGACCTTGCATGGATGAAGGCTGGGGGGCTGTCAGTGAAGCATCAGTCCAACCCAGATACCTAGGCCCTGAGATCGATCCTAGGCCTGCCACCTACACATGGCTGAAGATCTTAGGAAACTTGTTCCTATCTATAGGAACACTAATAGAATATTTGAAATGTGCTAACTGAATTACTAATTAGATAGTCATTCCAGTATGAGATTGTATGCAATAAATATAGATCATTGATTAATTCTTTATTAAGTATCCTACCATGATTAATTAATGGAGGCATAATTTTAGACCAAATAATTGGTAGTAATAGAATATGTGAAAATAAGATATAGACATCACTCTATATAGGGTTATACACTAGAATCTACATAAATGTCTGTCTCTCAGGGTTATACACTAGAATCTACATAAATGTCTGTGTCTCTCTGTATACCTTTGTAGATGCATATACATATGTTAATACACACACACACATGCACACATACACACAAACACACACACACACACACTGCAATCTAAACATCTATCTGTTTATATATTGGCCATTCCTTGGCTTGATCTCAGGTCCTCAAATGTGCCCACCAACTTCACTTGCATCAGACTGGTGTGCTAACATTTACCCTTTCATAAAGTGGGCCTGTCAGACCCTGAGTTCAAGGCACAGAACTGGCAAAAACTTAATCCTGTGGGAAAACCCAATTGTCCCACAGTTTTCCTTATCGATGAAAGTCCTGGGCCTCAGGAATGATGTAGAATACATAAGCAAATCTATGTCTTATGTAATAGGATGCAAAAAATGTTATATGTGTAATCATACTCACTCAAATGCATAAGAAATAAATAAAACATAAAAAATGAATACATTAACCACAACATACAGTAAACATTTGCATGTAAATATAAATCATGTTTTTAAAATGTATACGAATATTATTTTTGAATTCAGGCCCTAGGAACAGGCCTTTTCTTTTTGTCTTCCAGCATGGTGATCTTCCCATCCCCCAATGTGCTGCAGATTTCCCCTGACCCTGAGTTCAAATCCCAGGCCTGGCAGAAAAAATGGCAAGAGTTACAAGCCATGGATCCTCATAATATTTTAAATATTTTTAATGTATATATGTATGTATGTATGTATGTATGCATGCATGCAAGCATGTATGTATGTATGTATGTTTGTATGGTTTTTTTTTTTTTGTCAAGCACAGGGCTTGAACTCAGGTAGTGGCAATTCTACCTTAACTTTGATCACTCTAGGCTGGGATGTAGTCACTGGACCCACAGCTGCTAATGGGATCAGGCCTTTCAGGGAAAACAATGCACAGAAAAAATGTGGCCTTTTTACGTTTTCTTCCTTTGCATGGTGACCCTCCTATTTCTGAATGACACTGTTGCAAAGGGTACTTCACCTTGCATTGCTGAAGGTTGGCAGACTATTAGGGAAGCCATAGGCCCACGTGGCAACATAGGACCTGACCAACCAGTGGCAGGAAATACTAAGAAACTGGTTCCCATCCATAGGAATAACAATGGATTTTTGTCAATGTCACAGTTGAATGAGTTAATCATGATGCTCCTATAAAATTAGACAGAGTGTTTTCAGGAGTCTGATTGATTTTATTTAATATTTATGAAGCATTAAAAGAATATTATTATTTACAGGAACACAATAATTTCATGACACTGATTGATTCCATTAATAGTGTAAGGATAAAAACAATAACATTAATTACATGGACACATAATAAATACCCAAGAATTGGTAGGAATGTAGTCTTATAACTGAATAACGTATAGACATCTCTGGCACTCTATAAAGATATATAGTTATTAGTATACTGTCATCTGCATGTCAATCTGTTCATATTTTGTTAACTCCTGGGCTCCATCTCAGGTCCTGGGAACAGCCTGTCAGCTCAGTTTGCCCCAGGAGGGCGTGTTCACACTCAACCATTCATGAATTTGGCCCTGTAGGCCATGAGTTCAGATACCAGCACTCCCAAACAATGAATTCTTGAGTAAGAAGCTGATGCTGACACGTTTTCCTTTTCTGTGAATGTCCTGGTGTCAGGTATGAAGTGGAATACATATGCAGGCCTATATCCTATGTAATCAATGTAACCAGTGTTCTATGTCTCATACTAATCAGTAAAATAAATGGTCAATACATAAATAAAACAAAAAATACACTGAATGCAATATGGAGTCAACGAATGTATATAAATATAAATATAAATCATATATTTAAATTGTACATGAATAGGTGGGGATCGATTTCAGGCCTAAGGAACAGACTTGAATTTCTTGAGTTCAAGGAGGCCAGATTCCCCTTCCTACACAGTACAACAGTGTTACCCAGACCATGAGTTCAAATCCCAGTCTTGGCAGAAAAATGGCACCTTTATAGTATGTGAGGCCCAATTCTTAGGTATTTCATTATTCCTCCATTTTATGAATGTGATTGTTTAAATGCTTAATAAAGTATTAAATAAAATCGATTAGTGTCCTATAATATAATTATGTATAATTTTATCCTAGAATCATTCAAGAACTGCCCATTCAATCATGACATACATCCCATCCCATTTGTATTCATATGGATATGAATGAGTGTCTTAGTATCTCCTGCCATTTGGAGGTGGCAGCCCCAGGATTCGAACTTTGGGTTCTAGCTCCCCCCACTTAAACCTGAGAATAGGGAACTCATTGTTCTGTCCAAGAACATCAGAAAGAACAATGATTAGGCAGGCACCAATGGCTCTCAACATTCCTCCTTGACGTTTACAAGGCTGTGATGGGAGGATCATGGTCAAGGTCACCCTCAGGAGGAAAGTCCTTGAGACCCTGTCCAACTTCAGTGCCAACAAAGCCAGAAGCCCTGTGCCTCCAGTGGTACAGGGCCAGCCTTGAGCAAAAGCAGCTCAGAGACTGTGCCCAGATCCTGAGTTCAAGGTTCGCGACTGGCAACAAACAGACATAAACAACAATCTGTGCAGCCATCCAGCTAAAGTGGTCTCCCTCTTGTCCCCAACTGAATGGGACAGAGTTCCCTGGGAAAAGGGCTGGGAGAGCCCCTGTCAACTTGACCCTGCCCATGCTGATTGCATCACAGGGTTCTAGCCACACCCCCATTATTTCATGTTTCTTTCTGACCAATGGGATACAAGAATGGTGGCAACGCCCAAATTCCATGATACCTGGTAGCACCTTTTAGTATACCACTACCAGCAGTTAAGAAAGGTAGAGGTGGATGAGTGGTGAGCAAGAGACTCAAGGTAACTTTAGAGAATAGTAGGAAATTGACATGCCCCACCCCCCTCCCCCCCTTCCTGTGGTGCTGGATTTCAAATCTCAGTGGGCCTAAGGCCCTGACCTGGTCGCTGCCCCTGGTACTCTGCTCTGGGTCTATGTGTCTGTCATGCCACCGCCATCCCTGTTCTCTCTACCTGGATCAGCTGCCAACAGCGTCTCCCAGCAAGCACAGGTGAGTGGCCGCCCCAACACCATTCCCAACTCTGGTCAGAAACCCCTCTGAGAGCACCATGACCCCCTGCTTGTTTCCTCTCCCTGGTTCTGAGGAGCCACCTTTCTGTCTTGTGCATTTCTGAGAAACAAACAATATATGCTCAGGCTGGGCTGAGCTCAGGCGGTCTTCCTATCTGTGACATGTATGCTCCACCAGTCCTGGTCCTCTGTAGTTGGGATGGTAGACATGTACAGCCATGCTCATTCATCAGTTTAGATGGATATCACAAACTCTTAGTCCATGTCAGCCAATTCTTGACCACAGATAAAGCTCTGGGAACGGCCACAATCATTGGAACTCAGTCTCTTCACAGGACAGTTGTGAGGAAACAAGGGATTTATATAGAGAGATCTCTGAAACATGGCTAGGCACAGAGGGAGTGGCCTTCAGGTAATGTTCTCGACAATTCTGTGAGCATATGACAGGAAGATACCTGGAAAGGGTTCAGGTGGCCCCTGTTATTAATGGGGCAACCAGTGTGGGATTATAAAACAAAACATGGCTCTCCTTCATCATTACCCTATCTCCATGAGGAAGGGTATCCTTCACTGTGTTGAGTTTTGCAACTGGGGAAAACAAAGCATGGAGAAGCTGGGTGACCTACTTGTGACCTCAAGTTCACAGGAAGCTAGGCCTGACTTCTGTACCATGCTCCCTAGTTAAATGGGTGCTATTCAGTCCACTTTTTGTAGTGAGAAGTCCACTTCTTGTCAGTCATGGGGCTTGAACTCTAGGTCTGGATGCTGTTCAGGAGCTCCTCAGCTCAAGACTAGTGCTCCACCACTTGAGCCCACAGCACCACTTTCAGTTTTCTGGTGGATCTTTGGAGATAAAGATAAAGTCTCACAGACTTTCCTTCCCGGGCTGGCTATGAACCATGATCCTCATTTCTCAGACTCCTGTGTAGTTGGGATTAGAGTTATGAGCCACCTGCACAGGGCTTAAGTGTATTTCTCACTTTCTTTCTCCCTCTTTCTCACATGAACTGCTTGAATGTGTGCTGGAGGAGGTGGCCCATTGTCTCCATGTGGCTAGAACCCATGGTTGCCCTCTTATTCTGGAGGTGGGCTGTGGGTCAGGAGCTGTCTCGCTCAGACTGTTGAAACAGCCCATGACATAAGCTCCTCTGTACCCTGCGTAGACCATGACGGTTATTCATTTTCCATCCAGCCTTACTGGACTTCTCATATTGAATTGTTTTCTACATCATTTTCTAGCACCTGGCCAAAATTATGATACATAGTTACAGAATCAAAATGTCATGCCTTCTTAAGAAATTCATTTAGGATTCTGGGAATGTGGTTTCATGGTACAGTGATTGCCTAGCATGCATGAAACCCTGGGTTCAATTCCCTAGTACCACATAAACAGAAAAACAGTGGAAGTGGTGCTGTGCCTCAAGTGGTAGAGTGCTAGCCTTGAGAAAAAAAAAGCTCAGGAATAATTCCCTAGCCCTGAGTTTAAGCCCCTGGACTGGCAATAAAAAAAAGTATTCAAATATTTTTTCATTCATGTGACTGTTTCTAATATATTTATAAGATGATTTCTTTATTGCTTTATATGTCCCACCCCACATGATATAACCCCTGCTTTCACTGTATTTAATGTTGGTATAATTTGTGGAGGGGAATGGAAAAAAAATCGTTTAAATAGGGATACAGGTGGACCCATTGTAATAATGAGAAGTACAAGTCGTTATGTTGGAAAATGAACTTTACAATTTTGGCGGGGGGGGGGGTGGTAGAGATGGGAGGGATGGTAAGGGATAGGAAGGGGAAATAAAGGAGGAGGCAACAATACTTGATAAGAAATGTACTCCTTATCTTGCCCACATGTAATTGTAACTCCTCTGTACAGTATTTTCACAATTAAAAAGAAACCATTTAGTTAGCAAATGCAAAATGAAACCATACTTTGAATATATAATTGCTCCTTCCATACTGATACCTGAACAATAGTCCTTTATTCATGTACTTTACTTATAAGAGCATACTCTTTTGAAAAAAAAGTTTTGGTCATTAGGTCAAAGCAACTGATGCCAGGATTTTGTGTGGTCACTGCTAATCACAGAGAGAAGGATAGTCTAATGACATTTGGAAATCTTTTTGGTCAATCATGGTACCAAAAACGCAGAGGCTAATTAACAGTTGTGACAGAATAGAAGGAATAACTCGATGGAAGGAATAAATGATAGTAACTAAGGTGTACCAGAAACTGTTCTTGAGAACCAGTTTTGGTTATTGAAGAACTAGTTATCAACTAAGCTTATTCCTCATTGCTTTAGTAGACTAAATCTCTTAGGCTAGTTCTTAATATCTGTGTGATAAATGTATCTCCTTCTGTGCTGTTCTTTCCTACTCAATCTCCTTTGCTTTCTAAAAATCTCAGTCTTTCTATTTTTCTCTATGAACATTTCCTGATACTAAATACACCTATACAGATGGCAGAGGATGCTAATGTAAGGGTCCCATGAGTCATTAATGTAACAACATGGAAAAGGAGGACATATTTATTGCTACCTCAATTTTTCTGAAAAGCTGCAATGTCATCATTTGGTTCAAATTTCCATACTTTGTCTACATAGTGTCATTAAGTGCACATAAATGCAAATATGAGCCAGGTGCTGATGGTTCACCCTTGTAATGCTAGCTACTCAGGAGATTGAGACTAGAGGATTGTGGTTCAAAACCAGCCTGGTCAGGAAAGTCCATGAAACCCTTTTCTTCAATTAACCACCAGAATCCCAGAAGTGGTGCTGGAGCTAAAGTGGTAGAGTGCTCAACTGGAGTTGAAGAGCCGAGGAATAATGCCCAGGATCAGAGTTCAATCCCCACGACCAACAAAAAAAGTGAAATGTGACTTTAAGTTTCCACAAAAGGAACGACAAGTTCAATAATCTTTCCAAGCAGAAAAAATAATTCCAAAATGATTCAGTGTACCTACTTTTGCTGAATTATTTAAGTTATGACTTTTTTGCTGGACATAATCTATTCTTTTAAAAATTGTCAAATATTAGCTTTACAATAAACTTCATCTAATATTTCTTATTTCAAAAGAGAAGTCTATACAGTTGATATCACATAGCTTTCTTACTAGCTTAGTTCAAAGTCAACCCAGGCAGAAGATTCTGTCAAACTCTTATCTCTAACTAAACACCCAAAATCTAGAAATGGAGTTTTGGCTCAATAGTAGGGGTAGGTGGGGTAGGTGGACAGGAAAGGCAACTGTTCAGGAACAGGGTCCAGCCTCTGGGTTCAAGCCCCACAACCAGCAAAAAACTAAACAAACAAGCAAACAAAAGCAACAAAGATATTTCTTTGGGACCCTCCTTAAAAGAATACTCCTTTAAGAGAAGGGGCTCCTTTTTTGACCATACTCACTGGATCCTGCTTTTTGGAATCCTTACTGCTAAGGAGAACTCAGGAGCATACTAAGTAACTGATAACTGACTCCTGCAACAAAAGGATCATCTCAGGAATGAAATATCCATGCATAAGGCTCTTTAAAATTTCCATGTCTTTGTTTCTTTACAGTAGAACACTTTTAAAACAACGTTATTTCTTTTTGTTCTATGGTGGCCTTCAAATAACACATGATTTCTTTTTGTAATACTCAAATAAAAGTTTACAGAAAAGTTTTATATGAGTAAATAACACACTCGAAAACGTCAGGGACAACGCTCCTGGATTGGAAAGATTAACATCGTGAAAATGGCAATACTTCCCAAGGCTATCTACAAATTCAACGCAATACCTATCAAAATTGCAACCTCATTCTCCAAGGAAATAGAAGAGGCAATCCAAAAATTCATATGGAAAAATAAAAGACCACGAATAGCAAAAACACTACTCAATGGAAAGAACACTGCTGGAGGAATATCAATACCAAATTTCAAACTCTACTATAAAGCCATAGTAATCAAAAGAGCTTGGTATTGGCATAAGAACAGACCTCAGGACCAATAGAATAGAATTGAAAACCCAGAAATGAACCTACAGACCTATAGCCATCTAATCTTCGATAAGGGAGCTAAAACAATAGAATGGAAGAAAGACAACCTATTCAGTAAATGGTGCTGGCAAAATTGGTTAAGTACATGTAGAAAACTTAAGCTAGATCCTTATATATCACCTTGCACCAGAATCAACTCCAAATGGATCAAAGACCTTGAACTCAAAGCAGACACTCTGAAAAGATTACAGGATGGAATAGGAGAAACCATAAGTCTCCTTGGCTCAGGCCGAAAATTTCTGAATAGAGACCTGGAAACAAAATAAATCAAAGAAAGGTTGGACAAATGGGATTGCATAAAGTTGCAGAGCTTCTGCAGGGCAAATGACATAGCAAGATCGATAGAAATCCCACGGATTGGGAGAAGATCTTTACTAGCCATACAACGGACAAGGGTCTCATATCTAAAATATACTTGGAACTCAAAAAATTAAACCCCCCAACAACAAATCCTCAAAGAAACAACTGCCCAATAAATAAGTGGGAGAAAGACTTAAAGAGGAACTTCTCTGAAGAAGAAAGAAGGATGGCCAATAGACACATGAAGAAATGCTCAACCTCCCTAGCCATAAAAGAAATGCAAATCAAAACAACATTGAGATATCACCTCACTCCAGTTAGAACGGCAAAAATCAAGGACTTTAACAACAACAGATGCTGGAGGGGATGTGGACAGAAAGGAACCTTACTTCATTGTTGGTGGGAATGTAAACTTGTTCAACCACTTTGGAAAGCAGTATGGGGGTTCCTCAAAAGACTTCACATAGAACTCCCCTATGACCCAGCTATCCCTCTTTTGGGCATTTACCAAAATGTTTACAAACAAGACCACTCTAAAGCTACTAGCACAACTATGTTTATTGCAGCATTATTTACCATAGCTAAGATATGGAACCAACCCAGATGCCCCTCATTAGATGAATGGATCAAGAAAATGTGGTATATATACAGAATGGAATTCTATGCCTCCATCAGAAAGAATGACATTGCCCCATTTGTTAGGAAATGGAGAAACTTGGAAAAAATTATATTAAGTGAAGTAAGCCAGGCCCAAAGAAACATAGGTGCCATGATTTCCCTTATTTGTAATATCTAGTATATGTATGAGTCAAGGGCAAAAGGTCAGATAATGTGATGTCAGGAAAATGAACCCTTAGATGTGTATTTTAATGTTTTTATCTTTCATGCATGTGTTTCTAACGCATTTATAAGATTATCTCTTTGTCGCTTTGTATGTCCCTCCCCCACAGTATAACCCCTGCTTTCACTATATTTGATGTCAGTATAACATGTGGAGGAGATGGGGAAAAACCAGTTGTTTAAGGATACAGGTGGACCTGTTGCAACAATGAGAAGTACAAGTTGTCATGTCCAAAACGAGCTTTACAACGTCGGTGCGGGGGGGTGGGGGGGAAGGGTTGGGAAGGAGAAGGATTGGGATTGGGGGGGGAGGGGGGAGGCTGGGAAGGGATGTGAAGGGTAAACACAAGAGGAGACTGCAATGCTTGGTAAGAAATGTACGCATTATCCTGCCCATGTAATTGTAACTCCTCTGTACAGTATGTTCACAAGTAAAATAAAATTAAATTAAAAAAAAAAGAAAACGTCAGGGACAGAGTTTCCTTCAAGCATTGGGATTGTTTTATTGTACAGTAAAAAGGAAATCACATATTAACTTGAACTTTGTCATTCCTCTATGTTCCATTCCTCTCCTGGGCTCAGTTTCCACATCCAGTAACCGTTATTTCCAGTAACAACCAATGGTGTTGCTTGAGGTATAATGAACAGGATTTATCATAGGATACAATTGGATTCAACATACTTGTCAATAAATGTAACACATACCATCAGCAGAAGCAGGGACAAGAACCACATGATCTTTATATGGATTTAGAAATCTTTTAATAAGCTCCAATACCCCTTTATGATTAAAAGGTCTGAGAAGCTAGGAATGCATGCAACTTTCCTCAATATTATACAGAGTATGCGTATGACAAAGAATGTACCTAACAGTGGACACATGAAGATATTAAAATCTGGAATGAAGTCCAGACTAAAACTCTTCTACACAGCTCTCTAAAAACCACTTGACCCACAACTATTTTTCTAATAAAAAAATTGTTAATACCAGAAAAGTCTTATTAATTTTTCTTGCATCTGTTGCTTAAAGATTTGTGATAAGCTGGGCTTCTCAATAAACTCTAAAGCAGAAATATTTGTCTTGGAGTCCGTGGATGCTTTAAACCTGTGTTTTAATTCACAATATTACATTAAATGATTTAAGGGTTTTGTATCATTTCAAACATTTGTGGTGTAATGAATGATCTTTGTTAAACATGTATTCTGTAAAGTGCCATAGTCTTTTTATGTGTAGTGTATTTAAATATATATCATATAAAATACATACACAATTTGTGTGAAAGATGTGCAATAACAAAGGTGTATGAGGGCTGGGAAGGTGGCTCAGTGGTAGAGCACTTGCCTTGCATGCTCGAGGCCCTGGGTTCGATTCCTCAGCACCACATAAGCAAAAAGAAAAAAGCCGGAAGTGGCCCTGTGGCTCAAGTGGTAGAGCGCTAGCCTTGAGCTGAAGAGCTGAGGGACAGCACCCAGGCCCAGAGTTCAAGCCCCACGACCGGACCAAAAAAAAAAAAAAAAAAAAAAAAAAAAAAAAACAACAAAGGTGTATGTATATATATATATATATATATATATATATATATATATATATATATATATATATATATATATATATATATATATATATATATATATATATATATTGGAAACTGGACAGGAGTCGAAACGAGGTGTTTCTGTTTTGGCAGAGGAGAATCACACATTTTTTACTTGCATGGCCTCATCATTAGCGTTAAACTATTTTAATGCTACAAAAATTTTATGTGAAGAAATGACTGCTATGAACTCATTTTCTCTTAGGTCTAAAATAAAATAATCACTCTAAGTGAGTGAAGCCAGACCCAGTTAATGCTAATCTTTCATGTGAAATGTGAAGCTCCCATGTTGCCTTTTTCTGTTGGTGTGATAACTAGTAATTGGTACATTCTCACTAGAGAGCTATTTCTTAACATAAACCAGGTTAATGCTACACCACTGTTTAAAGGGCTAATCTCACACGTTCTTAGCCATGAGTCTGGCTTAGAATGGAGTTCTCTGTGCAATAACTTTTGGCCACTGGAAATCCCTGGCCTCCAGTTGTGTTTGGGTACCAATGACTCCATTGGCCCCAAGAGTTGAAGGGATGACTGGGATTTCAACTGAGATTGTGGTGAAAATCCACCCAAGGCTGAGGGGGGCAAGAGGTGCTTTGGAGGAACTTGGCACCATTTGAAATTCAGTAGCCATTTGAGCCAAATATAAAATTGTATTTACAACTGACAGACTCAATTTGAGCCTTCAAATTTGTGGTTATTCTATTGTAAAGTAATATGTTGTTTATCTAGCATTTATTAGATTTTTATGCATATGTATTTTCACAGTGTGCTCCTCAATTTGAATTAAACCAGATTTTGCAAACTCAAAAAATAATAAAATAAATTCTGGAATGAAACAAGGATGTCCACTCTCTCTACTACTCTTCCATATAGTAGTGGACATTCTAGCAAGAGCAATAGGCAAGAGAGAAACATAACGGGGATCCAAATAAGGAAGAAGTAAAACGATCCCTTTGTACAGATGAAACTATCCTGTATTTACAGACCCTGTACCTACCTTCCCAAGTTAGTAAAGGTGTTGCTAACCTTTAGCAATGTAGCAAGGGTATAAAATCCACAAGAATCAGTAGTCTTTCTTTGTTACCAACAATGGGAACATTCAGGTTGAAATCCAAAAAACAACCTCATATGTATTAGCCTCAAAATCAACTCAAATCTAAACAAAACAAAACAACAACAAGAAAACTACGAATAAATTTAACCAAAAATGTGAAGGACTTCTACTGTGAAAATTTAAAAATATAAAAAGAGAAATTGAAGGAGATTCAAGGAAATGCAAAATCTTTCAATGCTTTCACAAATAACATTGTGAAAACTGCACTACTGCCCCCAAACAATTGACAATGCACTACCCATCAAAATCCCAACAATATTCTTCAATACAGTAGAGAAAGCAATCCAAATTTAATATGAAATTAGAGAATTACAGAAGAAAAAGTAGGCTTAGAAATGAACTCATGGGCCTATACTCATCTTACATACACACACACACACACACACACACACACACACACACACACACAAACACACACAAACACACAATGGAATTCTATTCACCCATTAGAAAGGATGTCTTTTCACCAGTCTTAAGGAAAATGAAAGGCTTGGGAAATTTATGCTAAAAGAAAGGAATGCAGACGCAGAAAAATACAGGTTTCATGGATTCATTCATTTATGGTAGCTAAAAGGTGCCTACAAATCTACAAGTAAACAAGACAGATTCTACCCCTTCCCAGTTAGAATGGCCATTATCAATAAAACTAATAAGAGCAAATGCTGCCATGGGTGTAGCCAATTGGGAACCTCCCTGGGCTGGCTTTGAACCATGATCCTCAGATCTCAGCCTCCTGAGTAGTAAGAATTACAAGCGTGAGCCACCAGCACCCGTCTCCAATTGGGAATTCTATTACACTGTTGGTGGGAAGTTAAACTTGTTCCACTCCTCTGGAATGCAGTATGGAGTTTCCTCAAAAGACTAAACAGATCTCTCTTATGACCTCGTAATTCCCCTCATGGGCAGTAATCTAATAAATAAACAAGCTCACATTAACGCTACAAGCATAACCATATTCAGGGCCTGGGCCCAGAGTTCAAGGACTGGAAAAATATGTTACCACTGTTGGTATTTGATCCCGAAAATATGAACTTTTTGACATAAGATAACAAACCATTGTATTTGCAGTAGCTAGGACAGGATTTAAATGTTGTGAGTGATAAAATGTCTTCTTTGTTGAATGTTAGGAAAAGATGTAGGCAGTCCAAAAAAAGGGAGATTTTTTTGGTCTTGGTCGAGGGGCTTTAAGTCTGGGCTTGTGTACTGTCTCTGAGCTCTTCAACTCAAATGGAGATAAGAGTCTCAGGGACTGTCCTGCCAGGCTGGCTTTGAAAAGCAGTCCTCAGTTCTCAGCTTCCTGAGTAGCTAGGATTACAACTGTGAGCCTCTGGCACCAGGCTAAAAATGGGGGATTTTTAAAAAAGAAAATCCCCCTCTTCATCTATGTCTAAACCTCACATATCACTATTAGAACACTTCACTCTCAACTCCATTTCATCAGACATTTGTAAATTTTCTCTTTTCCTTCATGTGGGAATACTGCAGTAAATATCAACTCAGCTGTGGGAATGGATCAATTGTATGGTATTTGCTAGCACATAAATCAGCACATCAAAACAAATGAAACCCTCATTTGGAATATTTTTTCTCTTTTTATTACAAATCTGTGCTTGATTCCTTCCTAATGTGATATTGGACCTCGTAACTGAGTGATGACGTTTTCTTTCTCTTCAGCAATTGGCCTTCTCCTACATGTGGTCAAATATTTAAGAATGCAAAGATTTCCATTGATAATTCATTAAGCTGACCTCTAAGAGAATGCACATATCTGGAATTTGGTCTGCTGTCTTGTTCTTATATGCACAGGCTTTCTAAGATTTATTTGCTGTACAAGGAAGTGTATTTTCCAATCTTCGTGTGACCAATTTTAGTCTCTCTGATCAGTCTTTTGACCCTCTCTCTGAAGTCTTATTTCAGTCTGCCTCATAAAAATATATTAGTTATCAGATAAATGACTCTCAGCTTCCGTATTTTGCCTGACTTCATGTAGGCTGTGATAGTTGCCCTGAGTTGCTGTTCCTACTGGACTTGTGTTTTGTTTTGTTTTTAGAGGCCTAGGATCACTATTCAAGGTAGTAGCTTCTCTGGACCCCTTTCATCCCCAGGCCTAGAGTCAATGGGTTTTTTCCTAAAGATACTAAGAACAGCTGAATAAATTCCTGTTTTAATTGTCTCAAAATGAGGCAATCCGGCATCCTTGCAAAGCCATGGATAATCCAATGTAACCACTTAAAAAATGGTCTATCAAGATGGCTTTTCAAGGTTGACTGTGAAAAATGTTCATTTCCAAGTCAACAACATAAAACAGATCACATCCCTGGGAGCCGACTTTTGGAAAGAAGGTACCCCTTCCTTCCTTCTTTTATGATAGACCAAACCATAATATTCTGCAGTTGTGGTCAGCCTTGAGCACATTTCCCTTATAATATTCTGTAGTGTAAAAGAGGACCAACTATCAAAATAAAGGTGAAAATACTTATCTACTACACACTGATTTATCTTTTTTATATCTGTTCTTATTTTCATTACATCAAACATGGATAATTTAAACTTGGGATTAAACAATTGGCAAAATATTGATAGAATAAACATTCAGTTTACCTTCATATATCCAATATAATACACTTAACCCTTTATGGAAAAAATAAATCCAACAATAGAAACAATGGCAGGGATATAACATAATCCTCAACTCAGAAACTCAGTCTCTCTATAAATATTTATTTGGTAGAAAACAATAAAATTTAATTAATGAATGTGACTTTTAAGTATCATCAGAAACACTCCTCATATACATAATTGTTTATAATTTTATAGATGTCACCTTGGCAATAATTTAATATGCATGTAGAAATCAAATTTCCACAATTTAAGCTAGATGAGAGGAGCCAAACTCTGATGTACTGTGTGGTGTGAATGTTACCACAGTGCTGAACCCTTCCACCTAATACCAAGTCATGTGCAATAATTTATTATTTGATGTTTAGATGAGTGCGAAGTGTAGAAAACACTTTGAATTATTACATTAATTCACAGAAATGAAACAATAATTATGTCATTCATTTAAATTCTAATGCTTCTCAATTTTACAATTCATGCTTTATATTATTGAACTTAGTTTCACTTTCTATTCTATAGCTACTGAAATTAAAATTATATATTAAACATTCAATATTAAGAAATCAATAAGAAGTAACCTAATTTTAAAATGATATACTATTAAACTGTGATTTGAAGTATAGTTCCAACAAGTTGTGAGGTTAAGAAAACATTACTAGAATTATTAGTAACATTTTATAACTTACCAGCTTGTTATTTGTTTACTAATTGTGTCATTTTTTATTCTTGGTCCAAGTTATCTCTTCACCTTAATTGTTTAGTTTTCTATTTTATCTCTATTGGTTTACTGATTGTACATTTTGTTTTCCCTTTTTAGTGACTGACATGAGGCTGAAAATCTGCATCCTAGTTTATTACTTCCTATGTTAAAGTCAAATTACTGCTCTCCACAGCTGTTTTACTCTTCTTTGTATAGTACAGTATTTCCCCGCTCACATCTCCTGTACTGCTGCTTGTTATCATGTATTTTATGTTTTATATTTAAATTTTATTGTCAAGTTAATGTACAGAGGGGTTATAGTTACATAAGTAAGATAATGAATTCATTTCTTTTATAACTTGTTATCCCTTCGCACATTTTTCTCCCTCTTTCATCCCAATGCCCCCCAAGACTATTTCCAACGTATTGTCTTGTGAGTATCACTGTTGCATAAGTTCCCCCTTTTGTCCTTTGTCTCACCATTTTGCTTTTTCCCTTGCCCTTAACTAGTTCGGATCAACATATTTACAATATCCAGGGTATCAAAATCAAATACAGTTACTACAGAGGATAAACCATAGGCGTGGAAAACACAAAAGGATAAAAAGAAATCACATATTACATTTAGAACAACAAGAAATAACATATCTTGGAGATCATTTCCCTTGGAATCACCATACACCCTCATATGTACATAGCTATTGAGCTATTCTTCTCATCTACTAAGATTATCCTTGATGTACACAATAATGCTCCCCTATTACACAGTAATTGCACTTCTTGGCATTTACCCAAGTGATCACAAACAAGATCACACTAAAGCTACCAGAACAATTATGTTTATCACAGTATTATTTATGATAGCTAGGCTAAGGAATAAACCCAGACACTCCTCAGTAGATCAATGGATCAAGAGAATGTCACACACACACACACACACACACACACACACACACACACACACACACGGAATACTATGCTTCCATCAGAAAGAATGATACCACCTGATTTGTACTGATATGGAAGATCTTGGGAAAAAAATCATATTAAGTTATGTAAGCCAGACTTAAAGAAACATAGGTCCCATGGTTTCCCTTATTTGGAATTATTAGTTTACATCTAGGATAATCTCATGTATTTAAATTTGACATTTTGTTCTATGTTGAGCATACAACATTATTGCTACCTTGTTTGTTATTTCTGCAAACAGGCAGGTATATTTAAAGAATTACGTTCATGTCATCCATTACTGAAGGAAGAACATCTAAAAGAGCAGCCCCTACTAGGAAGAACAACTCCTACTCATTTAGCTTCATTCCTATCTTATGCCAGTATTGTCCTCTGTATCCTCATGTTGTACATCAAATTGTATACTTGGTCATCCTGTATATTTACTATCTTCTACATTGTGACCTAAATGCCCCAGCAATTCCAGTTTGCTTTACTTTAAAAAAATTATCTCATAATGATTGAGGTTGGTGTGTGTGTGTGTGTGTGTGTGTGTGTGTGTGTGTGCGCGCGCGCGCACGCGTAGTTTTACAGGTATCAGAAGACAACATTTTTCTTAATTTAGAATACATTTTTCAGGTCATTGTAAGCGATGCCTAATTGGAGAAATCTCTTGCTATTTTAAAGATGAAACAGAAAAATATATTTGTGCATGCACCACAGTTGTTTTATTAGTCTGTTGTTGAACACTTAACTTCTATTTATATCTGGGCAGCTGTTGTGAACAATGTGAATAACAAACAACTACACATATATTTTCCAGTTACCCAGAGAGAAATAATCAAATGATTGGTGTGTCAGATGGTATTTCAACTTTGCATTTCTTTAGAAAACTGCAAATTACTTTCTACAATGAGAATACTAACCTGTATTTTGAACAAGAGTGTAGAAAATTTCCTTTTCTCACACTCTCACCAACATTATTACATTTTGAGTTTTTTAAGGGAAGGTTTTTACAATGTGCAGAACCCCAGCCTGGACTTAGACCCAAATCCTCTTACTCCAAACTGCTAAATGCTTGGAATTACAAGCCTTTTAACCACACCTGGTTCCTTTGATTTTTTTGATAAGAGTTGTTATAGTTATGAAGTAGTATCATAGTAATTTTCAATTGCATTTCTATAATGACTTCTGTTCACAAAGCATTAACCTAGCATAGAAGTGGTATTAAACACAACTTTGTAAACACACTGGCGCTTTTCAGGACTTTTTGGAAAACGTGTCTATTCAGAACTTTTGTCCATTTTTAATGGTTTCTTGTTATTCTCATCTTTAATCTCTCTATACAAAATCAATACTTAATTCAATATAGTAGAAAGAAAAAAATTAAGCAACTCCTAACATTTTTCAATTTTCAATAATATTATATTATTTAAATCATTTTTTGTTTACACTTAAGACTATATAAATAAATTTAGTTAGACCTTTTACAAGGCTATATGTATTTTATTTATTTTTCGTTCATGGCTCTTTCCAAAGCCTGCGTGTCTAATTTTTCTAGGTTTCTTTCAGTCTCATGTAGTTCAGATTTCAAACTGAAGTATAAATGGAAAGAAGCACAGAAACAATAGAGTTCCTCTCATCTGATGATGCCTGTACAAGAATGAGGAAAGAGTTCAATCTTCTAAGGACCTTTGATTGGCTATCAAAAAGAGAATTCATTCCTCTAGGTCTTCCCTATTTTTGCAATTTAACTTAAATGATGTAAAACACAATATACTACTCAGAGACTTTTACGTTTTCATCAGTTTTGCACATTTTAATATGGACTTCACCTCAGTCTACAACATTCCTTCATTATTCTGTCCCTGATGTTTTTATACTGTCAAGACATAATAAAACCAGTTTGATTTACAGCATGAGAAGTTATCCACCTGGCTGACTTTGAAGCAGAGCATGGTCAATAGACAACATTCCTTCTGGTTTCTCATTACATGTAATGGCTTTTGTAATACTGATTGCATTCTATTTAGTATTAAAAAAAATGCTGGCTAGTTTGTGACCATTTGGGTAAATGCCCCAAAGTGGTATTGTTGGATCATAGAGGAGTTCTATGTGGAGTCTTTGGAGGAAACTCCATACTACTTTCCAAAGCTGTTGAACAAGTTTACACTCCCAACAATAATGCATTAAGGTTCCATTCTGTCCACATCCCCACCAGCATCTGTTGTTTTTAGAGTTCATGATTATAGCCATTCTAACTGGGGTGATATGGTATCTCAATGTTGTTTTGATTTGCATTTCTTTTATGGGTAGAGAGGTTGAGCATTTCTTCATGTGTCTATTGGCCATACTTATTTCCTCTTCAGAAAAGTTTCTCTTTAAGTCTTAAGCTCACTTATTTATTGGACAGTTGTTTCTTTGAGGATTTGTCGTTGGGGGATTTAGTTTTTTTGGGTTCCATGTATATTTTAGATATGAGACCCTTTTCCATTACCAGCACAACTATGTTTATTGAAGCATTATTTATCATGGCTAAAATATGAAACAAACCCAGATGTCCCTCACTAGATGAAAGGATGAAGAAAATGTGATATATATATATATATATATATATATATATATATATATATATATATATATATATATACACACACACACACACACACAATGGAATTCTATGCCTCCATCAGAAAGAATGACATTGACCCATTTGTTAGGAAATGGAAAGACTTAGAAAAAATTATATTAAGTGAATTAAGCCAGGCCCAAAAAAACATAGGTAATAGGTCCCATGGTTTCCCTTATTTGGAAAAACTATTATATGTCTGAGACAAGCAGAAAAGGTCAGATAAGTTGATGTTAGGTGAAATGAACCCCAAGATAAGGATTCAATTGATTTTTTTCTTTATTGCAATTGTTTCAAACATTTATAAGATTATTTCTTTGTTGATTTGTATGTCCATCCCCCATGGTATAACCCATGCTTTCACTGTATTTGTTGTTGGTATAACTTGTGGAGGGGAAAGGAAAAAACAAATCATTTAAATAGGGATGCAGGTGACTAATTGTAAAAATGAGATGTACAAATCCTTATGTCGAAAAATGAAATTTACATCTTTGGTGGGGAGGGAGAGTTGATGGGATGAGGAGTGTGGAGGGAGATGGGAAGGGATGGGAACAAGAAGCAAAGGAGGCATCAATGCTTGATAAGAAATATACTCATTATCTTGCCCATGTAATTGTAATTGTTATTCCTAGCAGTTTATGTTAAGTATTTCACAAGTTCTTTTTCTCTTAATTCTGAAGAAAACACTTGCTATAATTCTAATATTATTAACATTTTAGTGTTAGGAAATATTGTAATTAAAGGCACTAAGTGCATGGCCCAAATACACACAGTGGGGAAAGAAATGATTCAAAATTTCAAAAAGTAAGCAATAAAAAAGTAGGTAAAATCCTCTCCATTCCCTTACTCTTTCAACTCAATATTCATGCTGTCCAAGAAATAATAGCATAGCAATTATTTCCCACGGTAATTGTTTTCTGTCACATTTTCTCTTCAACACAATGTTGGTGACATTGGATTATCATGCTCAGAGCTGAGCTCATAAATTTAGGTCTAAAGAGAGCCAAATTTCTTCTGTAGCACATTTCCAGTATGCATTTTAAAAAGTACTAAAGGTCTGGGAAGGTGGCTCAGTGGTAGAGCGCTTGCCTTGCATGCATGAGGCCCTGGGTTCGATTCCTCAGCACCACATAAGCAAAAAAGAAAAAAAGGCGGAAGTGGCGCTGTGGCTCAAGTGGTAGAGCACTAGCCTTGAGCTGAAGAGCTGAGGGACAGTGCCCAGGCCCAGAGTTCAGGCCCCACGACCGGACCCCCCAAAAAAAATACAGTACTAAAACTAGCTGGTAGCTGGAGGCTCACACTTATAATCCTGGCTACAAAGGAAGCTGAGATCTGAGGAATGCGCTTCAAAGCAAGCCCAGGCTGGAAAGTCTGTGAGACTCTTATCTCCACTAAACAACTAGGAAAGCAGAAGTGGCACTGTGCTTCAAGAGGTAGAGCACTCACCTTCAGCTGAAAGGCGCAGGGAGAGCACCCAAGCCCAGAGTTCATGCCGCATGACCAATTAAAAAAAAAAAGATTAAAACTTTTAAATACCATCACTTACTGTCTTTTAAGAATCCAAAAATGAAATAAATTCACATATAATCACTCCAAAATGCTTTAAAAGTGGGAGATGGTAAACAAGCCTCCATGAAGTAAATTTTCTTCTACTTTTTAAATTATTCTGAAAGCCTTGTGCTGGTTGGTCACACCTCTAATCCTGTCTACTCGGGTATCTGCTCAGGAACCTGAGATCTGTGGATAACCGTTAGAAGCGAATCAGGACAGAAAATATTCATGAGATTATTTTTAAAAAATTACAATGGAATTCTATGCCTCCATCAGAAAGAATGACATTGCCCCATTTGTTAGGAAATGGAAAGGCTTGGAAAAAATTATATTAAGTGAAGTAAGCCAAGCCCAAAGAAACATAGGTCCCATGGTTTCCCTTATTTGCAATATCTAGTATATGTATGAGTCAAGCAGAAAAGGTCAGATAATGTGATGTTAGGAAAATGAACCCTTACATATGTATTTAAATGATTTTTCTTTCATGAATTTTTTTCTAACGCATTTATAAAATTATTTCTTTATTGCTTTGTATATCCCTCCCCCACAGTATAACCCCTGCTTTCACTATATTTGATGTCAGTATAATTTGTGGAGGAGAAGAGGAAAAACCAGTTGTTTAAGGATACAGGTGGATACGTTGAAACAATGAGAAGTACAAGTTGTCATGTCGAAAACGAACTTTACAACTTTGGTGTGGGGGGGAGGATGGGATGGGGGGTGGGGGGAGGCTGGGAAGGGATGTGAAGGGTAAACAAAGGAGGAGGGTTCAATGCTTGATAAGAAATGTACTCATTATCTTGCCCATGTAATTGTAACCCCTTTGTACAGTATGTTCACAATAAAAAATAATAAAAATATTAAAAAAATGAATGAACTAGCAAAGAGCCAAGAATGGAGATGTAGCTTATATAGTAGCTCATCAATCTAGAGAAGAATGGCCTAGCGGGACCTTGACGCACTGAATTCAAACTCTGAGAATGAAAATGCGCAGGCATGCACATACACATACATACACAAACACACATTTATTCAAAATATCTGCATATCAGTGTTTTGCATTAATTTCTTTGTTAATGATATTATACGGGTAAAATAGGGGAAATATTCTCTTCCATCCCATAACATTTTTATATTTTTTATTGTAAAATACTGTACAGAGTGGTTACAGTTACACGAAAAAGTAATAGTTCATTTCCTATCAAGCATTGTTACCTCCTCCTTTGTTTTTCCCTGCCATCCCTTCCTTCCCACCCCCACAAGTACACTCCCCTTCCCTACCCTCCTAAATTGTAAAGTTCGTTTTTCAACAAACTGTCTTGTGCGTCACATTGTTGCAATGGGTCATACTGTAACCTTATTTAACCGTTTTGTTTTTTCCCTTTCCATCCCCAAATTAGAGAAGTGTATATACAAGATGGAGGTGCACCAACATCAGATACAGTGAAAACAGGGGTTTAACTGTGGGGGATGCACATACAAAAAATCACATCGTACATTATAAATATATTAGAAACCACAGGAAGAAATAAAAAACCACTTGTGTCCTTATCATGGGGTTCATTTACCTTAACATCATCTTATCTAGTCATATGCACATGCTTTTGACCTTTTTTATTAATTGTGAAAATACCATACTGAGGAGTTACAATTACATGGAAAATGTAATGAGTACATTTCTTATCAAGCATTGTTGCCTACTCCTTTTTTTCGCCTTACCATACCTTCTTTGCTTATCCCAGATATGCATTAGTTATTGCAAATAAGGGATACCACAGGCCCTGTGTTTCTTTTTTTTTATTGTGAAAATGCCATACAGAGGGGTTACAATTACATGCGTGAGTTATTGAGTACATTTTTTTTATTGTGAGAATACTGACAGAGGAGTTACAATTACATGGGCAAGAAAACGAGTACATTTCTTATCAAGCATTGTTGCCTCCCCTTTGTTTCCCCTTCCCAACTCTTCCCACACTCCACCACTTTCCCCACCTTGTCCTCCTCCCCCCAAAGTTGTAAAGTTCATTTTATGACATAATAACTTGTACATCTCATTGTTGCAATGGGTCCACTTGCTCCTCCTTTGTTTCCCCTTCCCATCCCTGCCCATCTCCCACCCCCTACACCCACCAACCCCTCCACCACCCCAGCCCCCCCCCACTGTCCACATCCCTTAACACCCGGCCCAAATCATTTTTTGACATAACGACTTGTTCATCTCATTGTTGCAATGGGTCCACCTGCATCCCTTTTTAAACGATTTGTGTTTCCCTTCCAGTGCACAAAATATACCAACATCAAATACAGTGAAAACAGGGGCTTTAGCTTGCAGGAGGAACATACAAAGCAACAAAGAATTCATCTTATAAATATCTTAGAAACAATCGCAAGAATTAAAAACCATTTGAATCCTTATCTTGGGGTTCATTTTGCCTAACATCAACTTATATGATGTTTTCTGCTTGCAGCAGACACATACTAGTTATTGCAATTAAGGAAACCATGGGACCTATCTTTCTTTGGGCCTGGCTTACTTCACTTCTTTGGGCTGGCTTAATTCACTTAATATAATTTTTTCCATGTCTTTCCATTTCCTAACAAACTGGGTGATGTCATTCTTTCTGATGGAGGCATAGAATTCCAGTACACACACCAGTACACACACACACACACACACACACACACACACACACACACACACACACACACACACACACACACACACACACACATTTTCTTGATCCATTCATTTACTGTGGGGCCTCGGGTTTGGTTCTGTATCTTAGCTTTGGTAAATAATGCTGCAATGAACATAGTTTTGCTGGTAGTTTTAGTATGTTCTTGTTTGTGATCATTTGGGTGAATGCCCAAAATGGGATTGCTGGGAATTAGGGGCGCTCTATTGTAGTCTTTTGAGGAACCGCCATACTACTTTCCAAAGTCTTCGAACAAGTTTAAACTCCCAACAACAATGCATTAAGGTTCCCTTCTGTCCACATCCCCTCTAGCATCTGTTCTTTTAAAAAATCTAGAATGCTTCACGAAGTTGAGTGTCATCCTCAGTCAGGGGCTATTCTTCTCTTTATTGTTCCAATGTTAGTGTATGTGCTACTGAATTGAGCACAGAACATTTTTTATACATAAAGTGTAATTGATTTTCTTAAACTAGACAATTCCACAAAAATTAAATTCAAAAGAATTGTCGTGAAAATTTAGAACCATGTATTTCTTACATAAGAACACATTTAAGAATAAAGTCAAGTTTGACATGTCAAAAACAAAATAATTCCAGATATTTGTTGTTCAACAGATGTGTAGGAGGAGGAATTCAATTTTTCTGTACAAGGAACTTGCCATAATGAACACTATAGAAAGTGTTAAGTTTTGTTAAAAGTTTTAATGTTTTAAATATGTTTAATTTTGG
>NW_027204484.1:0-26940 GCF_024711535.1 Dipodomys merriami
TGGAGTGCTGTCTTCCCATGACTACCATATCAATCTCCATTCCCTGCCCTGTACCATGTCTGTTTATTTAGCATATGGAGGTGAGTGACTTGGGACTTCTGGACTTTGGGCCTGGGGTCTTAAAACCTGATATCATGATTACCTTATATCCAATATCTTAACTTGGCATACTAGAGTTCCAAATTGAGTAAAAAAATAATAATTTGCATTTCAAGTAAAAATATTGTTTATTTCTTTTATTTCACCACCATTTATACTTATAAACTGTGATAGACACCTTGCATACATCTTACGGAGCAGGACCAGAAATATGCTTTATATTGGTTATTTAATTTTTAGCATCAGATTATCATTATTGTAGAGGTGGGCAAAACCATGCAAAAAGAAAAAGAAGTACATTTGCATTCATGGCACAATAGGAACAAACAGTCCAAGCTGTGGGGTTTTACCAGTGGCCAATTTCTTGTGTCTGTCCTTCCTTCCTTCCTACCTTCCTTCTTCCTTCCTTCCTACCTCATTCCCTCCCTCCTTCCCTCCTTCTTTCCCTTCCTCCTTCTTTTCTTCCTCCTCCTCCTGCTTCTCTTTCTCTTCCTCCTCCACCTCCTTCTCCTCCTCTCTTTCTTTCTTTCGTTCTTTCATTCTTTCTTTCTTTCTTTCCTTTTTTTCCTTCTTTTTTTGGTGCCAGAACAGGGCTTGAACTCAGGGCCTTAGGTTATCACCTGAGGTTTTTGTTTATTCTTTGCTTAAGGCTGGCCTCTACCATATAACCACAACTCCACTTCTGGCTTTCTTGCTGGTTAATTGGAAATAAGCATCTTGGAGAGTTTCCTGTCTAGGCCAGGCTCAAACTACAATCCTCAAATCTGAGCCTCTAGAGTAGCTAGGATTATGGGTGTGAGCCATCAGTACCCAACTTTTGTGTTTCTCTTTGAAAAAAAAAAAAAGGCACAAAGGGTCTTTATTTTGTGTTCTTGTTATTTTGTGCCAATCAGAACCAGGACAGTAAGTAATGAGATGTGAGGAAAACAAAACAAAACCAAGAAGCAAATCGCACCAAAACAGATGAGTTTAAATTAAGGCGCTGTCCATCAATCTCACATGAGGTGGGGTGGGGGTGGGGGCATGAGGAGGATGAAGAAACCACAATGCTTAGTTGCTCAGAGGCTGCTGAGCAACTCCAGAAAATCTCAGGGAAGGCACCCCTCCTCGCCGGCGCTGGCCACCCCTGCTTGCCCGCTGTTGCCTCCTGGAAGAGGGCACTCTTCCTTGGCCTGCAGCCGGGGGCTGGAGGTACTGAAAGGCACTCTGGCGGCCCACCTGCCTCTCCACACAGTTAAAGGTGAGGGCCACGCCCACGTTGCTCTTCATGATTCTGGAGGAGCCGTCAGACGTGCCATCGAAACACCGGCCAAGTGCAATCTCCTTGGCCACGCGAGGGTCCTGATCGGTGACAGTATAGATGCCATAGTTATGGCCCAGTGGATCCAGGGGTGCCAGCATGGTGTATTCACTGGTGTCATTGTTGACCGCCAATGGAAGATGGTTGACCAGGTACTCATGCAGCATGGAGTTCACACTGGCTCGACGGCAGCTGCCCTGGGGGATGACCTTGACCAGTGTGCGGTCTACACGGTCCTGGTCATATAGCATCCCACTACACTTGAACTCTAGACAGGCGGATGAGACATTCGGCTGGTCCCTGTCTCTTGTACTCTTCACATCCCGGATTCCATACAGCTTCCCAACTGTCTGCCGGTGGGTGCCCCCCATGTTTCGAGATCGGACATTCACCTCCAGGGGTCCTACAATCTTCACCTTGATATAGCACGCCCTGAATTCCATTGGCTTGGGCCACCATGCCAGATAGTCTTCAGTCCAGCTCATGGGGTCATCTTCATTGAAAGGGACGGTGTTATAATCATAGCGATCTCCCTCCATCTGGTAGAAGCGGAAGTGGGCTGCACTAGGGGGTGCCTCTTCACAGGCCCGGAGGTTCTCAAAGGCATAGATGGGTCCATTGCTCTCCTCAGCAGAGTTAGGCCTTGGCTTCGCCATGCTGATCTGGAAAGCTGTCTTTTTAACCCTTGGATCTTCATGGTCCGTCCGGCGGTACTTGAGCTTGTGAAGGTAGGGCTGAGGGACACCGATCGCATTGGGGTTGAATTTAGGAGAAGATTCCACTGCTTCTAGTTCCTCCCCAGCCAGGCTTGCCAGGACATAGGCAGAATAAGCATCTGGGGTTTGGTCATCACAGAAGGCAGGCAGACAGGCTCCATTGGGGCCTGTGATGACACTGTCAAAGCGACCCCAAGCCCTGGGGTTGGATGAGAAGCCAGTTTGGGGCTCCAGATTGATCACGGAGACGACGACACCTTGAATTTGCTCACTGGGCAAGAACCTCTCACTCCGATAGGCTCTCACTTTAATGAAGCATCTTCGGCTTTCTGGGACGTCCAGGTTAAAGAGGCGTCGCTCGCGTATCTCCATGTTGCCCACCAAGAAAGTTCTCTCTTCCCTTTTGTGCCTCCTTTGGCTTTCGAACTTGAAATCCCCTTCCTCCTCCCACAGCCCCGTGTCTGGGTTGAGTGACCACAGTTTCATGGTGGGCACGTGCTCCGGCATCTTGACCTGGGTGGAGTCCAGGTGCACCTTGACTTTGCCAGCATTAAGTGACTCAGCTGTGGTCTCATCTCTGAAGTCCACGGAGAACATGCCGTATGTACGAAGGGGCAGCGTGTCCCCTTCATCCGTGACAAAGTTCAGATCGCTCTGGGCAGCTGTGGCTGTGGAAATATTCCTGGGGTCCAGGAAGGTCACGCTGGCCTGCACTTTGCCCGTATAGGGCTCCCCGTTCTGTCGGTAGAAAGCCTCCGATGGGATTTCCAGTTCAGCCACGGGGTCTTCGCCCACCACCTCTCCCAGGGGGATGATGTTGGTCTCCATCGCATCCAAAGTGATGGGTTCCTTCCGGCGAAGCATCTTGATCTCATGGAATACAGCACTCCCCTTCCGGTTGAAGGGGAGCACTTTGGTCGTATTGACAAACTTCTGCAACCTGTCGACGAACGTGAGCACCAGTCTCTCCGTGTCTTGGGGGACATGGAGGGTGAAGGTGCCCTTGTAGCCCGTCATGCTCACACGATGGCCCCCCAGGTACACATGGCCAAAGCGCATGGGCTCGCCATTGTCCGCAGCACTGACCCGGCCCCTCACGATGCTCCGGGTCTCTGCACACCGTTGGCAGCTGCACTCCGTGGCCACCTTGGTGGGCAGTGTGTACCCATGGCATTGGATCTCCCGCTCTTCCGTTCTGGAGATGCCACAGCAGTTCTCCACTGCATCCCGACACCGGATCCCGTTATCCTGATGCCCCGCACACGTCTTCACAGGACAGCGGCCCACATCATAGTAGAAGGAGTTGGTGGCATTCTGGAAGCAGTCGTGGGGCAGCCGGATGAGGTAGCTCTCAGGGATTGGGTTGCAAGGAGGCTCATCAGGTGCTGAGGAGGACAGGGGGGTGATGGTAGCATGTAAGTTTATGTCCTGCACAGAGTACTTCTATGTCACTCTACCCTCTCCCTATCCCTCTTTTGTTGGTGCTGAACTCAGGACTTGGGTACTGTCACTGAGTTTTTTCTGCTCAAGGCTCATGCTCAACCACTTGATCCATGCCCCCCACTCTGGCTTTTTAGTGATTAATTGGATATTCGAATCTCACAGATTTGCCTGCCTGGGTTGTCTTCAAATCCTGATCCTCAGATCTCAGCCTCCTGAGTAACTAGGATTACAGGGGTGAGCAACTTGGTGCCTAGCCTTGTGTGTGTGTGTCAAACTTGGGACATCATACTTCCTAGGAAATTAGTCTACTGTGTCACATTGCTAACCTTCAATGTCACCTCTCTGGGGTTTTATTTTGTTAGTAATTGTGCCTGTACTGGGGCTTGAACTCCAGCCTGAATGTTTGTTAGTTATTTTGGGAATAGAGTCTCATAGATTTGTCTGCCTAGGCTGACTTTGAACCTGGATCTTCAGATCTCAGTTTGTTAAGTTGTTAGGATTATAGGTATGAGCCACTGGTACCCAGCTTCGCTTACCCATTTGTTTGGTTTTTTTTTTAACTGTATTTTTTTTGTCTTTTCTTTTTTGGTACTGGGGATCGAACCCAGGACGTTGCACTTGCTAGGCAAGCGCTTTGCCACTGAGCTACATCCCAGCCCATCGCTTACCCATTTGGATTGCTGTGCCAAAGCATGTAGATATTGAACTAATACTAATTTGCATTTAAATTATTTTCTTATTTTATTAGATTGATTCATTTGCTTTTATTTTAAACTTAAATTTATTTCTCCTTTATGCTATAGTTAGGGCCATACATATAAAATATATAATATATTATGTAAAATATAATGTTATATAGTAAGTATATAATCTACAATAATATATTAAATATAATGTATTATATATGATATACAAGATGTAGTTATTACTGGGTGCTGGTGGCTCATACTTGTAATTATAGCTACTAAGGAGGCTGAGATCTGAGGATCACAGTTCAAAGCCCTGGCAGAAAAGTCCCTGTGAACCTCTTATCTCCAATTAAGCACCAAAAAAAATTGGAAGAGAAGCTGTGGCTTAAAGTGGTAGAGCATTAACCTTGAGTACAAAATCTTAGGGACAGTGCTCAGGCCCTAAGTTCAAGTTCCACAACTGACCAAAAAAAAAAAAAATCACTAGTGGCTCACACCTGTGATCCTAGCTACTCAGAAGACTCAGATCAGAGAATTGCGTGTCAATCCAGTCGGGCAGAAAAGTCCCAGTGAGACTCTTACCTCAAATTAACCACCCCAAAAATGGAATCATGGTTGCAATGGTAGACAATTAATCTTGAGCAAAACAGCTCAGGGTCATTGCCCAGGCTCTGAGTTCAAGTCCTAGTCCTAGGACCAACACCAAAAAAAAAAAAAAAAAAAGAAAAGAAAAGAAAGAAATCATTGTGCCATGGAGGGAAATGATGTAAGAAGTATCACTGATGAAGACACATTGTACTTATAAACTGATCTGTTGAATTAAAACTCCTTCATACAACTATTTAAAGATTATAAAATAAATCTTTAAAAATTACTGTACCAGCGGGGTGCCAGTGGCTTACGCCTGTAATCCTAGCTACTCAGGAGGCTGAGATCTGAGGATTGCGGTTCAAAGCCAGCCCGGGCAGGAAAGTCCGGGAGACTCTTATCTCCAATAAATCATTAGAAAACCGGAAATGGTGCTGTGGCTCAAGCGGTAGAGCACTCGCCTTGAGCTGAAGAGCGCAGGGACAGGGCCCAGGCCCAGAGTTCAAGCCTCACAACCGAGCAAAAAAAAAAAATAATAATAATAATAAAATCACTGTACCATCTGAACACCAGTGGCTTGTGTCTATAATCCTAGCTACACAAGAGGCTGAGATCTGAGGATCATGGTTCAAAGCCAGCCTGGGCAGAAAAGTCTGTTAAGTCTCCACTTAACTACCAAGAAAGCCAGAAGTAAAGCTGTGGCTCAAGTGGTAGAGCAATAACCTTGAGCAAAAGAAGCTCAGGGACAGTGCCCAGGCACTGAGTTAAAGCCCCAGCAACTGGCACCAAAAAAAGAAAGAAAGAAAAAAGGAAGGAAGGAGAAAGAAAAAAGAAAGGAAGAAAAAGGAAGGAAGGAAGGAAGGAAGGAAGGAAGGAAGGAAGGAAGGAAGGAAGGAAGGAGAAAGAAAACAATTACTGTGTCAAACAGGGCTCATTGGTGGGATGGGTTGGGAATCAATGCTGGGGTGGAAGGGAGGCTCTACAATTCTGCTGTGACCCCAAATCTAGTTTTTTGTGGTCTGACATCTGTTGCTCAACTTTCTTGGAGCCTGGGTAATATCCATTAATTCTTGCAATATATTTTCTCTTTCTCTGCTTTTTGTTTTGTTTTGTTATGCTTTGTTTGAGCCAATTACTAAGATAATTCTTCTTCCCTCTCAGTTTCCAAAGACAAGCTTCTGATAGGTCTTCGGCCTTTGTCTCTTCCCCTCCCCCAAAGTTCTCTACTAGAAGCATCTGGGTCACCCTTTCATATAAAGTCCCCTTCATCCCCCACTTTTGTACCTTTGCCCACTCCAGCCCCTAAATTTGCAGCATCTCCACCTCCACACACAGGTCCTCCCTATTCTCTAAGATTAAGTACTGGAGCCTGAACTCAGGACCTCACACTCCTTCCACTTTTTTGCTCAGTTGGCACTCTACCACTTGAGTCAAACCTCCCATGCAGCTTTTTTTTTGCTGGTTAATTGAAGATGGCGTCTGCAGATTTTTCTGCCCAGACTGTATTCATTCAAATGGCTATTCTCTAGGTCACGGTCTCCTGAGTAGCAAGGATTACAGGCATGAGCCATAGCACTCAGTGTATAAGGAGTTTAAATTCAACAAGTCAGATTATGAGTACAATGCATCTTGATTGATGTCACCCTTCTATTGTCTCCCCCATTTCTCCCAATCCCGTCCATACTCATCAAGTGGAGCTGCTCTTACCCAGAAATCTCAAAGCCCAGACTCCAAACCCCAGTAAAAAAAAAACAAAAATCACCTTGGGGCTGGGAAGGTGGCTCAGTGGTAGAGTGCTTGCCTTGCATGCATGAGACCCTGGATTCAATTGCTCAGCACCACAAATGCAGAAAAAGCCAGAAGTGGTGCTGTGGCTCAAGTGCTAGAGTACTAGACTTGAGCTGAAGAGCTGAGGGACAGCACCCAGGCCCACAGTTCAGGCCCCACGACCAACCAAAAAAAAAAAAAAATCACCTTCTGGGGCTGGGAATGTGGCTCAGTAGTAGAGTATTTGCCTAATATGAATGAAGCCGTGGGTTCCATTCCTCAGTACCACATAAACAGAAAAAGCCAAAAGTGGTACTGTGGCTCAAGTAGTAGAGTGCTAGCCTTGAACAAAAAAAAAGCTCAGGAACAGTGCCCAGGCCCTGAGTTCAAGCCCCAGGACTGGCCAAAAAAATTACCTTCTGGCCAGGTGTCAGTGGCTCACTAATCCTAGCTAATTTAGAAGTTGAGATCTGAGGATCGCAATTCAAAGTCAGGCCAGGCAGGAAATTCCTTGAGACTCTTACCTCCAATTAATCACCCAAAATCCAAGTGTGGCTCAAGTGGTTGAGCGCTAGCCTTGAGCACAAAAGCTCAAGGACAGTGCCCAGGGCCCAGGTCCTGAGTTCAAGCCTAGGATCAATACACACACACACACACACACATGCACGCACGCACACACACACACACACGTATGCACTAACCCTACTCTCTCATCTCTCCTCTCCCCCCACCCCTGCCGCCAAAAATAAAGCCCACAGCCCTTGACTTCTGTGCTATCTCTGTGTCCCTGAGGGCATACCACAGAAAACCCTGAGTTTTCACCACCAGTCCTGTGGCAGGCCCAGGATCCCTGGGAACCAGATAGGCTTACCTATGACTGTGAGCTGAGCAACCTGGGACTTTGCAGCCCCAGCATCACTCTGTGCCTTACAAAAGTACTCTCCAGCCTGGTCCTGCTGCAGATCTCTCAGTACCAGCTTGCTCTCGTGCTTGTAGAGGGACGGATCCAGTAGCGTGTCATTGTGATACCTGCAAGGATGGAGAAGTCAAGCCTGAGTAAGCTGCGCATATTGGGGGAGGGGGGTGGAGGGTATCCATGGGGACAGTGCCAGGACCAAACAGCTAGGAAGATGGATGGAGGATGAGTTCCTGCAGATCTCAGCATCACTTGTGACATGGCTCACCTAAGAATATTGATTGCACTGGGAGTGGAGTAATTGGGTATCCCTAGTCCTCCCCCCCCCCACACTTAACTGGCTGTGCATCCTTGGATGTATCATCTCACCTCTCTGTTTTACAAAACAACAGGAATGAAGCCAGGCAGTGGGTCTATGCCTGTAATCCTAGTTACTCAGGAGGCTAAGATCTATAGGATTGAGGTTCAAAGTCAGTGCAGGCAGAAAAGTTTGCTTGACTCTATCTCCAAAATAACTATGGAAAAGCAGGACTGGCGAGGCACTGTCTCACACCAGTAATCCTACTACTCAGATGCTGAGATCTGAGGATCACAGTTCAAAGCCAGACTTGGGCAGGAAAGTCCCTGAGACTCTTATCTCTAATTAACCACAAAAAAGCTGGAAGTAGAGCTGTGGCTCAAGTGATAGAGCATGAGCCTTAAATATAAAAGCTGAGGGACAGTGTCTAAGCCTTGAATTCAAGCCCCTAGGACTAGCATTAAAAATAAAAATTTAAAAAGGCAGGCTTAGCCAGGTATTGGTGGCTCTTGCCTATAACCCTACCTACTTAGAAGGCTGAGATCTGAGGACCACAGGACAAAGCCGGCCCACATAGGAAAGTCTGTGAGACTCTTACCTCCAATTAACCACCAGAAAATCATAAGTGGAACTGTGACTCAAACCGGTAGAACACCAGCCTTGAACAAAAAAAAAAGCTCAGGGACAGCTGGGCGCCAGTGGCTCATGCCTGTAATCCCAGCTACTCAGGAGACTGAGATTTGAGGATCACAGTTCAAAGCCAGCCCGGGCAGGGAAGTCTGTGAGACTCTTATCTCCAGTAAACCACCAGAAAACCGGAGGCACTGTGGCTCAAGTGGTAGAGCACTAGCCTTGAACTGAAGAGCTGAGGGACAGGACCCAGGCCCAGAGTTCAAGCCCCACAACTGACCTTCCCCCACCAAAAAAAAAAGAAAGCTCAGGGACAGAACTTAGTCCCTGAGTTCAAGCCCCATGACCGACCGGAAAAAAAAAAAAAAGCAGGACTCATAGCACTGGGGTATTCTGGCCTTGTCTGTCTTTGATACAGAAGCATGAAAACTGGAGAAATCTTGTTCTGGGTATGCAGGTCAGATCCCTGTGAGCAGAGATAGTCTGGAAGACCCCAGCATTGAGATGCCAGTGCGCTTACTGGTATAGTTTGGGCAGCCTCTACCCAGGAATCCCTATTTACAATTAAGCATATCCAGGCCATGCCCCAGGGCCTGACTGCTAACACTTGTCTGTTGGTTATTATTATTATTATTTAGACTCAATGGAAGCAAGCTGATTTCCAAGAAGAGAACTGAGCAGGGCGGCTGGCAGCATACACACCAGAAATACTTGTCTGGACTGGGCTTGCCCGTGGCCTTGCAGCACAGGGAAACACTCTGACCAGCTCTCCGTGCTTTGCTCGCAGGGTTCATCACAATGTAGGGAGTTTCTGCGACAGAAGATGGGAAACATTTATTTATTTGTGCTTTGTTTATTTGTTTGTTTAATAACAGGTTCTATAGAGTTGTTCTCTCAGGTATTTGTTGGTGCTTAAGTTGAATAGCTTCACCCCACTCTGAGTGTTTCCTTTCCTTTCTTTCCCTTTCCCTTTCCCTTTCCTTTCCTTTCCGTTCCTTTTCTTCCTTTCTTTCCTTTCTTCCTTCCTTCCTTCCTCTCCCTTTCTTTCTTCTTCTTTCTTTTCTTCCTTCCTTCCTTTCTCCCTTCCCTCCTTCTTTCCTTCCCTCCATCCTTCCCCCCCTCTTTCTTTTCTTTTTTATGCCAATATTGAGGCTTGAACTCAAGGCATTGCACTGTGGCTTGGTTTTTTTTTTTTAATTCAAGGCTGGTGCTCTACCACTTAAACCACATCTCCACTTCCACCTTTTCTTTATTTCTTTTCTTTTTTTTTTGAGGGGGAGGGGGTTGTTAATTGGAGGTAAGAATCCCACAGACTTTCCTGTCTTGACTGGCTTCAAACCTCAATCCTCAGATCTCAGCCTCCTGAATAGCTGGGATTATAGGTGTGAGCTGTGGGTGCCCAGTTTGAGCTTGTTTCTAGAGGAACTAGATTGGAATAGAGTTTTCCCCATCACACCTTATCTCAGAACCTGTTTGTGGGGCTTCTCAGGCATAAACTGAGTGGGACAATGGGGAATCCAAGAAACCTTGTGTCAGCCATGATTCCTGGGACAGAAATGGCTGTTTGAATAATGTCATATTCATGTTTGATTGTTCCCAGCAGAGTTTTTGGCCAGTCAGTGCCAGTTTGAGCTCCCAACCATGATCTCCAAACCTCCTACAGATAAGTTGACAGTAAGGGAGCGGGGGGGGGGGGGCAGAGGGGGGGCTCGGGGAAGTAGTGGCTCATGCTTGTAATCCTAGCTACTCAGAAAGCTGAAATCTAAGGATTATAGTTCAAAGCCCCAAGCAGGAAAGTCAGTGCTATTCTAATTGCCAATGAACCAGCAAAAAGCTGAAGGTGGATGTGTGTTTCAAGAGGTAAAGCATCAGCCTTGAGCAAGAAAGCTATGGGAAAGCATCTAGCGCACACATATGCACACAAGTGTACACACACATACACAAAGTGACTAGGGAACAGCTCATCCTTTAGGGAGCCAGACCTATCAATGTATGGGGGAAGAACACGCCATACAAAATATATACAGCAAGTGCAAAGGCCCAGAGACAGCTATATTTGCAGAAAAGTTAGGAGGCATTGTGGCTGGAGTAGAGTGGCTGCATGTTGGGGGGAATGTAGGAACAATGAGGGAGCCCCCCAATGATCTAGGGCCTATGGATGATAGTAAAGATTTGGGTTTTCTTGGCATAAGCTGAGAAAGCTAGCACTGAGCACACCACAGAGTTACCTGCCCTGGTGAATTCTGCATTGACAGTGGCTGTCTTCAGGCTGGTCTTTGGCATGGTGAGCACAATGGGGGCAAACTTGACCTTGGTGACCTTCAGGAGGCTTTTGCCATCTGGACACAAGCCGGGGACTTGGAACCTGCCATCACTGTCTGTCCGGGTGAGCATCTTGGGTGTCTTGGTCAGCAGGTAGACAGTAGCCCCTGAGGCAGGGGCCCCCCCAGGGAGGGAGATAACCCCATGAAGCATGAAATCCTGGCACATGCAGGCATCACAGTCAGCATTTGCCTGCCCCATGGAGCAGGTCAGGTCACATGCTGTTTGGACAAAGAGCCACGTCAGCTAGGTTTTATGGATTCTGACCCAGTCTTCCACCCACGTTCCAGACTTCACATTCTCTCCCTTCCTCCTCAAGCCTTTGTAACCCTCCCTTGCTTGCCTGGGTGACTAATTCCTGCCCATCCATCCAACTTAGCTCAGGATACCTCCTCCAGCAGGTCTTCCTGGATTTCTCCAAGCTACAATCTCTGACCCAGCTCTGTGTTCCTATGCTACTCTCATTATCACCCATCACAGCCTTTGATGATACATGCTGAATTAAGACTAGGTGAGAGTGAATAATCGGATTCAGGCTAACCCTCTAACCCTCCACCCTTTCTTGTCCAGTGACAGGAGGGAGCAGGGTACCTCTGCAGGCCTGGCTCACGCAGAGCTGGCCCTCTTCTGTGGCCTCAGTGCACATTGACACGGTCTCTGCCAGGCAGGTGCGTGTGCGGGTCTGGACTCCGGTGTGACCACAGGCCGCTGAGCACTTGCTCCAGGGAGACCAAGGGCTCCAGATGCGCTCCGCATCTCCACGCAAGGACCCTGAAAAGTGGGATTCACAGAGAGATGTGGCTTCCTTTCCCTCCCTAGGGGACTGGGTAGGGAAGTCTGAGCCAGAAGCTGGTGAGGAGAGACAGGATTTCCATTTCCATCATGGATGACACTGAGAGTTATCTTTATCTCAGTGATCCTCCCCCAAATAAGAAGTCCAGAGCTTCTAGAAGCAGCATCGACTCTAGACACTATGTGGAAAAGAACTTTGTGGGTGAGGATGGGAAGGAAAAACTGGGAGAGAGAGAGGGAAAGAGTAATAACCAAAAAGAAATGTACTCATCACCTGACTTATGTAATCGTAACCCCTCTGTACATCACCTTTACAATCACAATATTTTTTTAAAAGGAGAAGCAGAGTCTCTAATTTGCACAAAGGAAGATAGACACTAGTGGCTCATTGTCTGCAATCCTAAATATACAGGAGGCTGAGATCTGAGGATTGAGATTCAAGGCCAACCTAGACTAAAAAGTTTAGGGAGACTCGACGGGCACCGGTGGCTCATGCCTATAATCCTAGCTACTCAGGAGGCTGAGATCTGAGGACTGAGGTTCAAAGCCAGCGCAGGCAGGAAAGGCCATGAGACTCTTATCTCCAATAAACCACTAGAAAACTGGAAGTGGCACTGTGGCTCACGCAGTAGAGTGCTTGCCTTGAGATGAAGAGCTGAGGGACAGTGCCCAAGCCCAGAGTTCAAGCCCATGACCAAAAAAACAAAAAACAAAAAAAAAAAACAACAGTTTATAAGATGTTTATCTCTCATTAGCCACCAAAAAGACAGAAGTGGAGCTGTGGCTCAGTGGTAGAGCACTAACCTTGAAGGAAAAAGCTAAGCAAGAGTAAAAAGCCCTGAATTCAAGCCTCAGTGCCAACACACACACACACACAGAACCTATGAAGATTTACTATTACCTCTGTTTTACTTGTGAGAAATCTGAAGTTATGGGAGCTTGAGAAAACATGTCTAATCTAAGAACACAGTAGGATGTATGGTAGGATGGAGATTCGAACCCCAACAGCTCGGCCCCATCCAGATTCTGTGGCCCTTCCAACCGCCTTACTCCAATTCAGCACAGCAGGCTGGCGGAGAGAACCCATAAAGGCTCACAGCCTAAGGATACTACTTGGGTTTCTTTTCTTTCTTTCTTTCTTTCTTTCTTTCTTTCTTTCTTTCTTTCTTTCTTTCTTTCTTTCTTTCTTTCTTTCTTTCTTTCTTTCTTTCTTTCTTTCTTTCTTTCTTTCTTTCTTTCTTTCTTTCTTTCTTTCTTTCTTTGTCAGCCCTAGGGCTTGAACTCAGGGCCTGGGCAATGTCCCTGAGCTTCTTTTGCTCAAGGATAGCACTCTACCACTTGAGCCACAGCACCACTTCTGGCTTTTTCTGTGTATGTGGTACTTACCGAGGAACTGAGTCCAGGGCTTCATGCATGTTAGGCAAGCACTCTACCATTAAGCCACATTCCCAGTCCTCCTCTTCTTCCTCCTCTTCCTTCTCCCTCCCTCCTCCCCCCTTCCTCTTCTTTCCCTCTCCTCCTCCTCCTCCCCCATCCTCCTCCTCTTCCTGCTCCTCCTCCTCCTCCTCCTCCTCTTCTTCTTCTTCTTCTTCTTCTTCTTCTTCTTCTTCTTCTTCTTCTTCTTCTTCTTCTTCTTCTTCTTCTTCTTCTTCTTCTTCCTCCTCCTCCTCCTCCTCCTCCTCCTCCTCCTCCTCTGCTCCTCCTCCTCCTCCTCCTCCTCCTCCTCCTCCTCTGCTCCTCCTCTTCTCCTCCTCCTCCTCCTTCTCTCCTCCTCCTCCTTCTCCTCTTCTCCTCCTCCTCCTCCTCCTCCTCCTCCTCCTCCTCCTCCTCCTTCCTCTTCTTGTACTAGTCCTGGGGCTTGAACTCGAATCCTGGGCATTGTTGTCCCTGAGCTCTTTTGCTCAAGACTAGCACCCTACTACTTGAGCCATATTTCTACTTTCTTTTTTTTTGGGGGGGGGGTCCGGTCATGGGGCCTGAACTCTGGGCCTGGGCACTGTCCCTCAGCTCTTCAGCTCAAGGCTAGTGCCCTACCACTTGAGCCACAGCACCATTTCCGGCTTTTTTCTTTTTTCTTTTTGCTTATGTGGTGCTGAGGAATCGAACCCAGGGCTTCAGGCATGCAAGGCAAGCGCTCTACCACTGAGCCAACTTCCCAGCCCCCATATTTCTACTTTCTGCATTTGTTTTCTGGTTAATTGGGGATAAAAGTCTTAGGAACAACCCTGCCTGGGCTGGCTTCGAACTAGGAAACTCAAATCTCTGCTCTCTAATTAGCTAGGATGACTGAGCTATCGGTGCCTGGCTACCACTTGGATTACATTGCAGAGTCAAATGCGTGTCTGGGAGTCATGTTCAGGTCCAGGTTTGGCCCATCTAGGGTTGGAGGGGGGCCGAGATGGGGTGGGGTGAGGGGGAGTCCCGCACTCACCTGGTGGACAGAGGAAGCGCACAGTGTAATTGGAGCAGTTCTGGCCGGGCCTCTGTTCCCGGTTGAGGCACCAGAAGCCCTCTCGGGGATTGCCATGGACCACTTGGCCATTGCTGCCTGCAGGCATCCAATCAGTGGTCCGGGCCTCCAGCCGGAGGGGCCGGGCACACACTCGGTCCCCGTAGTAGAAGCGAATGGCATCCAGGCGCTCATAGTCACCCTTCCCGCCTGGGTGGTCAATGTTAAACCACGCTGTCCACTCACCAGGACCTGATGGGACAGATTGGGGGAGAAGCTCTTGCTGGAGTGACAAGTGACAGCCGGTCCTCCTTTCCTGTTTGATCCTTTGAGAATCTTCCCTGGACCTGCTCATCACCCCTCCCCATCTCTTTTGGGTTTTTTTTATTTTTTATTTTTAGGCCCACAACCGATTTAAAAAAAAAAAGTCTCATGGACTTTCCTGCCCAGGCTGGCTTTGAACCATGATCCTCAGATCTCAGCCTCCTGAGGAGCTAGGATTACAGGTGTGAGCTACCAGCACCTGGCTATGGAACACTTAAATCCAATTAACTATTAAAAAAGCTTGAAGTGGACCTGTGGTTCAAGTGGTAGAGTGCCAGCCTTGAGCAAAAAATCTAAGGGACAGTGCAAAGGCCCTGAGTTCAAATCCCAGGATGGGGACCAAAAAAAAAAAGTCAGGTCTTCTCTGGGACACAGCTGGGCATCTGCTTTCAGATATAGCAATGGCCTTCTGACTAGAAGCTGTGGGATTGATTTTTTGTTTGTTGGTTGGTTGGTTTGGTGCTTGAACTCAGGACCTGGATGCTGTCCCTGAATTCTTTTACTCAAGACTAGTGCTCTACTACTTTGAACCACAATTCCACTTCTAGTTTTCTGGTAGTTAATTAGAGATAAAAATCTCATAGACTTTCCTACCCAGGCTGGCTTTTGAACTGTGCTCCTCAGATCTCAGCCTGCTGAGTAGCTATGATTACAGGTATGAGCCACCAGCACCTGATTTCACCAGCCATCTCTCTAAGGTGACTTTTCCTGTACAATGCCAACTCCTCCTTTCAAGTCCTCATGGTCCTGGAAGAACTGGTAGCAATTTCCTGGCTGGTTTCTACCTCAAGTCTCCTCATTACCCCATCCTCACCCCTCCCAGACTGTATATTCTTTTGCCATACAACTTGGAACACGACACTTCCCAGTGTAATTTGTATGTGTGCATGTGTGCACATGCGCACGCATAAACACGTACATGTGCATGTGTGTGTGGTCTTGGGGCTTGAACTCAGAGTCTAAGCACTGTCCCTTAGCTTTGTCACTCAAGGACAATGCTCTACCACTTGAGCCACAGCTCTACTTCTGGTTTTTTAGTGGTCAATTGGAGATAAGAGTCTCATAGACTTTTCTGCCTGGGCTGGCTTTAAATCATGAGCCACCAGTGCCAAGCCATAAAATTTCTTGTTTTTTCTTTTTGTTGTTGTTGTTTGTTTTTTTGTCAGTTGTGGGTCTTGAACTCTGGGCCTGGGTTCTGTTCCTGAGCATTTCAGCTCAAAGTGAGAAAGCCATAAAACTTCTTAGCAAAGACACAGGGTACTGGGGATCTGAGCCCTGCTGGTCTCTCCTTCCTAAGACCCTTCCCTCCCCACCAGCTTGGGCTCCAGGTCCTAGCAAGCTCTATAGCTTTCCTGGAGTATGTTAGACACTTACTGATTCTGAGCTGTCTACTGAGTCTCTCTGCTTGGACAAAGATGGAGGCCTAATGCCCTGTATAAAAGTGGGTTTCTACCCAGTCACACCTGTAATCCTAGCTACTCAGGAGGCTGAGATCTGAGGATCACAGTTCAAAGCCAACCTGGGCAGGAAAGTCCATGAGTCCACTCTTATCTCCAGTTAACCAGCACAAAGCTGGAAAAGGAACCGTGGCTCACTCAAGTGATAGAGAATAAAAGCTCAGAGACATTTCCCAGGCCTTCAATTCAAGCCCAGGACAAGCACCAGATAGATAGATAGATAGATAGATAGATAGATAGATAGATAGATAGATAGATAGATAGATAGATAGATAGATAGATAGATAGATAGATAAATAGATAGAATAAAAGTGGATTTTCCCTGGCTTTAGAGACTCACTTAGCAAGTGTAGTAAAGCACCCCCCCATCCCTTGCCTGGACCTCCCTACTCCAGGAAGAACTCACTCTCTGGGGGCTCAGCAGGCTTGGCAAAGGTGTTGGAGGTCCTCTTTCCAGGCTGGATTCTTCTCACCAAAGGATTCAGCATCATCTGCCTCCCTGTGAGCCAGAAGAAGAAGCTGAGTAAGAATCTGGGACTAATCAGAGGTGTTGCATGATGAGGGGATACAGTATGGTATGGAGATGAAACCTGAGTTCAAATCCCCACTCTGCCACTTCCTGCCGCTGTGCAATCTCAGAAAGGCTTTATCCTTCTGAGTCTTTTCCCCTACAAAATCGGGATGCATTAGCAATCACTGTTTCATCTGGTCTGAGGCAACCCCCAGGGTGATAATTAACGGAAAGAGACCTGACATAAAGCCACCAGGTACATGTATGATGAATGGTCTCCTTGTCAATCTCACTCTGGAAATGAATCACCAGTTACTACTGGACTGGCATTCTTGCTTTGGTCTAGGTCTATTCTTCTGGGCCCAACAGAGTCTTGTCTGTAAAATGCAGAAGATAACCCCACCCCCTAAGGATGATTGGCAGGAGGATCCCATGAGATGGATGTGAACATCTCTGAAGTGTAGGAAAGTAAGGTTGTGAGAGCTGCAGGCTCTGCCCCTTCCTCCCTGTGGAACCTGGGGCTAGCTAGCTACTTAACTACCTGGCCCCACATTCTCCCAGACCCTGTGAGGACCAGGATAGCTCTGGCCTAAAAGGATTGTGGGAGTTACAAAGGCTCATTCATGAAACCAACTTAAAACAATGCCTATCACTGGTGGCACACACCTATAATCCTAGCTACTCAAATCTGAGGATCCTGGTTCAAAGTCAGACACATCCAGGGCTGGGAAGGTGGCTCAGTGGTAGAGCACTTGACCTTGCATGCATGAGGCCCTGGGTTCCATTCCTCAGCACCACATAAGCAAAAAGAAAAAAAGCCGGAAGTGGCGCTGTGGCTCAAGTGGTAGAGCGCTAGCCTTGAGCTGAAGAGCTGAGGGACAGCGCACAGGCCCAGAGTTCAGGTCCCACGACTGGACCGCCCCCCCCAAAAAAGTCAGACACATCCATGATATTCTCCCCCTTTTTTTTTTTTGTCAGTTGTGGGGTTTGAACTGTGGGTCTGGGCACTGTCCCTCAGCTCTTCAGCTCAAGGTGAATGCTCTATCACTTGAGCCATAGCACCATCTCCAGTTTTCTGTTGGTTAATTGGAGAAAAGAGTCTCATGGACTTTCCTGCTTGGGCTGGCTTTGAACTGCAATCCTCAGATCTCAGCTTCCTGAGTAGCTAGGATCACAGGCATGAGCCACTGGTGCCTGGCTACATCTGTGATATTCTTATTTCCAGTTAACCAGAAAAAAGCCAGAAGTAGAGCTGTAGCTTAAGTAGTGTAGAGCCAGTCTTGAGGAGAAAAAAAAAAACCCTAAGGGACAGCACCCAGATCCTGAGTTCAAGCCAAATAAAAATAAAAATACATGAATATGGCTGGGGATGTGGCTTAGTGGTAGAGTGCTTGCCTAGCATGCATGAAGCCTTGGGTTTCTCAGTACCACATAAACAGAAAAAGCCAAAAGTGGCAGCGTGGCTCAAGTGGTAGAATGCTAGCATCAAGCAAAAGAAGCTCAGAGACAGTGCCCAGGCCCTAAAGAACAACAACAACAATACCTAGCAGTTGGGAGCTTGTGGTGCATGCCTGTAATCCTAGCTATTCAGGAGGTGAAGATCTAAGGATCATGGTTCTAAGCCAGCCCCAGCAGGAAACCCCATGAGACTCTTATCGCCAATTAACCACAGACGTGGTGCTGTGGCTCAAGTGATAGAACACTAGCCTTGAGCAAAAAGGAGCTCAAAAAAAAAAAAAAGCCTAGCTGAATGCCTGTTAGCACCCCCTTCACCTCAATATTGGGTACAACAAGTGTTCACTTCTCTTCCCTTGGCAGTTGTCTGGCATTGAGCATTGAAATCTACCCTTCTGAGAAGGGCTCAGAGTCTTAGCACAGGGTCCCAAGGCCCAGGGGAACTACAGCCCTACTTCATGGGAGGAAAGCTTCAGAGAGCTTAGTGGACAATAAACTCCCAGGCAAGGAGCCAAACCAGAATTCTCCGTGCTGCTTAATTAGGGTGATAGGAGCTCTTTTAATCAACCTAATCCGATTTCCCTTCAGATCGCTGAATGGTAATCATCATCATCCACAGCAGCTGGCAGGGGAGAAAATGAGACAGTGGCAGGCACATACAGAGCTCAGCGGCCTTTGTCTCTGCATCTGAGCTCCCCCCCCCCCCAAGCCTATAAGGCAAACAGCTTTAAGAAAGGCTTGTGAGCATGTTTTGCATTATCTAAGTGTGTACTTGGAAATCAGGAGAGGGAGGTGAGGTGGGAAAGTCATCTGTTCCACCTGGCAGATTCTCTCTATTTGTTCTTTCTAGACTTCAGCATTATTACCAGAGCGGGGTGAGGGCAAGGATCCCCGAAGGTATTCTGATCTGTCTGGGAAATTTGACTGTAAGGTCTATAATGAGACTGAGCTTTAGGCCAGAAGAATTTTTATTAAACTAAAAACAGACCAAGCCCCAAATCTGCTTCCAAGAACTCAGTGGTCCTCTATGATTCCCTTTTGCTTTGGCTGCCAGGAAGCTTAGAGTTAAATTTAGTTCTCCTGGGTGATAATCTTCCTAAGGTTCCACCTCATCCCCCCACCCCCCCACCCCCCGCCAATGATTGTTCATTCCTCTCTTTATTTAAAACATTCTGTTCTGTGAATTTGAATATTTGGAATTCAGGTTTAGGGTATAAACATTGTATAAATCTATCCCATAGTTTGATGCCAGTGGCTCACACCTGTCACCCTAGCTACTCAGCAGGCTGAGATCTGAGGATCGAGGTTCAATGTTAGTTCAAGAAGGAAAGTCCCTGTAAGACTCTAATCTCCAATTAATCATCAGAAAACTGGACATGGAGCTGTGGCTCACAGTAGTATTAGCCTTGAGCAAAAGAACTCAGGGACAGCCAGGCGCCAGTGGCTCACACCTGTAATCCTAGCTACTCAGAAGGCTGAGATCTGAGGATCTCGGTTCAAAGCCAGCCCGGGCAGGAAAGTCCGTGAGACTCTTATCTCCAATAAACCACTAGAAAACTGGAAGTGGTGCTGTGGCTCAAGTGGTAGAGCGCTCACCTTGAGCTGAATAGCGCAGGGACAGCGCCCAAGCCCAGAGTTCAAGCCCCATGACCAACAACAATAACAAAAAAAAAAAAAAAAAAAGAACTCAGGGACAGCACTCAGGTCCTGAGTTCAAGCCCCACACCAACAAACAAAAACTCAATCCCACAGCCTCTAGTCAGAAGGCCATTGCTATATCTGAAAAGAGAGGTAAACTGGGTCCCAGAGCAGACCAGACTTTTTTCTTTTTTTGGTGCCCATCCTGGGACTTGAACTCAGGGCCTTTGCACTGTCCCTTAGCTTTTTTTATTTTGCTCAAGGCTGGCACTCTACCACTTGAGCCACAGGTCTACTTTCAGCTTTTTTAGTAGTTAATTGGAAATAAGTGTTCCATAGCCCAGCGCTGGTGGCACACACCTGTAATCCTCACTACTCAGGAAGCTGAAGTCTAAGAATCATGGTTGAAAGCCAACCCAGGCTGAAAAGTTCCTGTGAGACTCATCTCTACTGAACTACCAGAAAATGGGAAGTGGAACTGTGGCTTCAAATGATAGAACACTAGCTAGGGACAGCACTCAGGTTTCAAGCACAAGCCCAACAACTGACAAAAGAGTCTCATGAACTTTCATACCCAGGCTGTCTTTGAACTCTGATCCTCACAGCTCAGCCTCCTGAGTAGCTAAGATTACAGGCTTGAGCCAGCAGTGCCCAGCCAGACATGACTCCACTGTAATAAGTAGAAGGGAGGAGAGGCAACAAATATTTAGCCTGTACCCAACACCGAGGTGACTTCCAGGACCAGGAAGGATAATATCCAGGCTTTGGTTCCTCCCATCTTCCTCTCAGGTCCTGTGGAGACGTGGCAAGAGATGGGCAAGAGTGCTTCACAGAGGCAGCTGTCTCTAGAACATTCCCTGGGAAGTTTCTCAGATCCAGTGACCTGCAAAGAAGCAAAGCTTGTCAGATCCCCCATTTCAGAGTTACAGCTCATGGCTCAAGCAGAAATATCTCTTTGCCTGTCAAGGATGGGCGGGCCACACTCAAGTCTTGTGAGAGCGACATTTGCTTGAGTTGCAAGATATAGGCTCAGAGTCTGAGTTCAAACATGTTCGATCCAGGTTCCATCCCTGGGCCCAGCAAGCTGGAACAGGGCATAAGGGAGAGGGGAGGGGAGGGGGAAGGAGGGGAAGGGAAAGAAGAAAAGAGGAAGGGAGGGAAGAGGAAGAAGGAAAAGGAGAGGAAAGAGGAGAACAGAAGGAAGGGGAGGAAGGAGTAGAGGGGAAAAGAGGAGAAAAAGGAAAGAAGAGGGGAGGAGAGGCAAGGCAGGGGAGAAGAGGGAAAGAGAAGAAAGAAGGGAGGAAAGGGGAAGGGAAAGGAGGGGCAGAGAGGGGAAGAGACGAGGGGAGAGGAGAGGGTTTGTAAAGAGGAGGTTCTTTGCCGATGAAAGAGACTAGGGTTCACTCCTCGCAGCCTCTGAATGGCTTAATGACTTTTAAGACTCCACTTGGGGGGCTTTTGCTTTGTGTTTCCCCATCTTTATTGTTTTGTCAGTGGTAGGGCTTGAACTCTGGGCCTAGGCACTGTCCCTGAGCTCTTTGGCTCAAGGCTAGCACTCTACCACTTTGAGCCACAGCTCCACTGCCGATTTTCTGGTGGTTAATTGGAGATCAAGAGTCTCACAGACTTTCCTGCCCAGGCTGGCTTTGAACTGCTATCCTCAGATCTCAACCTCCTGACTAGGTAGGATTACAGGCATGAACACCCGGCTTGGAACTCACCATTTTACACGGAAGGGGGATGTATATGAAAGCTATGCAGCCCTGTCACCTTCTCACCCCCCACAGTGGCCCTTCTTAGGACAGACAGGCTTGGGAGGTGCAAATATAGCCACACTCACTCCAAGAACACATTCCCAGATGTGCACGGGCCGCAGCTGGAACACATTCTGGTTTGTTTGGGGCCTGGCTGAGTCTTCCATGGCCAGGAGCCAGTGGAGGGGAAGCAGACAGGGTGCACTGTGAGATGCCAGAGCCCCCCAATAACTAAGCATGATATTCGGGCTGCAGGGGTGCAGGGAGAATACCAGGCCGGATAATAGGGTGGCCCAGGCACCCACTTTGCTGCATATTTTTAATTCTTCCCCCCTCCCTGAAAGCTCTGGCCACCCCAGAATTGAACCCATTCTTGGAGATTCAAGATTCAGCACCTTTGCCGGGTGCTGGTGACTCACACCTATAATCCTAGCTATTTAGGAGACTGAGATCTGAGGATCATGGTTCAAAGTCAGGCGAGGCAAACAAATCCCAGAGACTTTTATCTCCGTTTAACCATGAAAAAGCCAGAAGTGGAGCTCAAGTGGTAGAGCACTAGCCTTGTGCAAAAAAAAAGAAAGAAAGAAAGAAAGAAAAAACCCAAAACAAAGCTCAGGGATAGTCTGAGTTCAAGCCTCAAAGCTGGCAGAAAAAAATAAAAAATTTAAAAAAATCCCTTCAATCCCCAAAGTCCAGGGTGTGGTAGAAAAGAAGAAGAATTCTCCTTTCTGGAAAAAGATCCAAAAGCACTTGGGACAAAGGAAGATCAAAGCAACCCCACATTGCATATTCCTTGGCCCTAAAGCCACTACAATCTCCCCCATCCACCCCCTCCCCACACGCCTGTTTCTCAGCCAAGGAAGTAGCAGACTCTGCTAGCACAGGGGTCTCCCCTCCAAGTCCGATCTCTGAGCAGGGAGCAAACTGGGGATCCTCAGCCTGGATAGCCCTCAGCCTCATGCTTCTGCAGGGCTGAGAGGTCAGAGTGAACCCTAAAAAGTTTCTGGAAAAACCATTTCCCATCTGGCAGCACATGGAGAGATTTCTCCACATCCCGTTATTCCTGCACTTCGTTCCCCAATGCATACTCCTTAAGGGGGACTCTTGAACAATGTACACGCACCCAGACTGGCTCACTCACATGGGAAATGCAGGACCCCCTGAGGTATGAAGATCCAAAGTGAGGGCCATTTGGGGTTTGCGAGGGTTGCAGGGGGGGGGGGGGAATGTCTTGATCTCAGGTGGGGTAGAAAGAGAACTTCAGGCGAATGGAGAGAAAGAACACTCCAAAGCACAAAGTGGAAATAAGGAGTAGGGAAAGGAGGAAGGTCAAAGAAATGGGGTGTCAGGAGCAGCGAGCCAGGCAGTGAAGAGCAAGGATGAGGAGAGGGACTAGAAGTGGGGCTCACCAGGTCCTGAGCACGACTTGGCAGCGGAGGGGGTCCAAGCTTTCTCCTGTCCTGCCGCCCGGGCAGCGGGCCTTATATAGCACAGCTGGTGGCGCAGCCCGTGGCAGTTAGCCACAGGAAACAGCGCAGAAATCAGAGCTGAGTGTGAGCTTCCCTCCCCTTCCCGTGGTGTCCCCTGCAGCCCTTACAGGCCATATTTCCCATCCAGACCCTGGGGGTGTGGGGATGGAGATTCTGCAGAGCCTGGAGGTGGCCCCAGGTGGGCGGCTGCCTGGGGCTCCACACACCAAGCCAGGGAAACAGGGATCGGAAGGTGGGCTGGGCACAGGGGCATGGCCCTCTGGGAAAAGGCCAAGGGAATTCTACATCTGGGCAGCATTTGATGGCTCAGGCATAGTATGTCCTTGCCTAAGCTTTGCTTGCTGACTGCCCCCCATTCCCGTGTGTGTGTGTGTGTGTGTGTGTGTGTGTGTGTGTGTGTGTGTGTGTGTGTGTGTGTGTGTGTGTGTGTGTGTGTGTGTGTGTGTGTGTGTGTGTGTGTGTATTCCAACTCTTTCAGGCTACTTTGACCTCATGGATGTGTGTCTGGTCTAGGCAGCCATTCAGCCTCTCTGGCCTCTGAGCTAGCGATCAGGGAACCTCAGAAGGAATAAAGGACAAAAGAGATGGATTAGATCTACCTTGGCCCCTACCCACTTCCATCCAGGTGCCTTCCTGTATCCAGAGGGACCACAGAACTTCAGGATATGGACTTCCAAGACTCTGCCATATGCTCCTCTATGTGCCCAGGAGTCAGTATGTGTCTGACTTCAGCCTTTCCCCACAGGCAGCCTGAGCAGTGTCCTGTGCTGCCAGGCTGCCAGGTCCCTCTCTTGACCCAAGCATGAGGCTACCTGTGTCCTGGGTCGCAGATCTCTAATCTTAGCATGCATTAGAATCACTAGAGAGCTGTTAAAATACAGACGTTTGGATTCCACTCTGAGTTTCTGATGCAATGAAGCTTGAGATTTTTCTTCCCTCCCCTCCCTTCCATTTCCATTCCCTCCCTTCTCCCCCCACCTCCCTTCCTTTCCCTTCCACACAGTACTTGGATTTGAATTTAAGGATTTATGCTTGCTACACAAGTCTTCCACCACTTCCAGCCCTTTTTTGTTTTAGTTTTTGGGGGGATAGTCTTATTTTTGTTTTGTTGCCAGCCCTGGGACTTGAACTCAGGGCTTGGGTGCTGTCACTGAGCTTTTGTGCTCAAGGCTAGCACTCTATCAATTCAGCCACACTTCCGCTTGGGTTTTGTGGGGGAGGGAGGGCTGTTTTGTTTTGTTTTGTTTTACTGGTTAATTGGTGATTATTGGTTGTAGAATAGAGGCCCCAGTTGGAAGCAAAGGATGAAAAGGGAATGCACTAGGGGCCAGAGTGGGAACATCTTGGTCCACAGGTTCAACCAACAAGGCCTAGGCTTCCTGCCTTGTATCTGCTCCTAGAGGTAGAGGCCTGGGCCTAGGGCCCAGGGGGCCACTCTTTCCACATACCCGCACTGAGCTCCTTTTCAGGGCACTGGAAAACCATCAGAAGAGAGTTATACCTGAACTCAGAGGAAACATCATCCCATGGCAACAATCCTATCACACAACAGGGCTAGAGATCCTTGTGCACATATGCTTGTACCAGGGCCTTCTGGGTCCATGCATCCAGTATATGTACAAACAGGGGATTAGGAACTCTGTCTTTTCTGAGAATTGGTCGCCCTGGACAGAAGTAGCTGGAGAAAGGATGATGAGTAGCACCTGGCTCCAAGCAGACACAGGGCACAGATCTGCTTTGCTTTCTTTCCTAAAGCGTGGCCTCCTTTCCAAGCCACCAGCCCTTGGCCACCAGGCCTGGAATTGGCTCCAGCCTCGTCCAACTTGTCAGAGTGAAGTCACCAGTGCAAAGCTGTGGCTTTGACACAGTTGTCTGAGTTGACTGAGGCTTACGGGAGCTCTGCTGGTTTGAGGATGAGAGAGACAGACAGACAGACAGACAGACAGACAGACAGACAGGCTGAACCACAAGAGCCAGAACAAAAGAACAGGAGAAAAACAGAAACTTGGAAATCAGCCCTCTAGTTCTAGCTCTGTTACGTTACTGATTCTCATTTCTCTCTCTCTCTCTCTCCTTCTCTCTCTCTCTCTCTCTCCTTCTCTCCTTCTCTCTTTCTCTCCTTTCTTTCCTTCTTTCTTTCTTTCTTTCTTTCTTTCTTTCTTTCTTTCTTTCTTTCTTTCTTTCTTTCTTTCTTTCTTTCTTTCTTTCTTTCTTTCTTTCTTTCTTTCTTTCTTTCTTTCTTTCTTTCTTTCTTTCTTTCTTTCTTTCTTTTCTTTCATTTTTGTTGGTCGTGGGGCCTGAACTCTGGGCCTGGGCACTCTGGTCCCTCAGCTCTTCAGCTCAAGGCTAGTGCTCTACAACTTGAGCCACAGCACCACTTCCTCTTTTTTTCTCTCTCTTTCCTTCCTCTTTCCTTCTTTTTTTCTCTTTCTTTTTCCTTCTTTCTTTCTTTCTTTCTTTTCCTTCTTCCTTCCTTCCTTCCTTCCTTCCTTCCTTCCTTCCTTCCTTCCTTCCTTTTCTTTGTTCCTTCCTTCCTTCTTTCTTCCTTTCACTGATCCTAGGGCTTGCACTCAGGACCTAGACTCTGTGTCTGAGCATCTTTTGTTCAAGGCTAGCCCTCTTGAGCTACTTCTGGCTATATTCTTTTTGTAATTTTTTTTTTAGTGGAGATAAGAATTTCAGGTTGGGGGGCTGGGAAGGTGGCTCAGTGGTAGAGCACTTGCCTTGCATGCATGAGGCCATGGGTTTGATTCCTCAGCACCACATAAGCAAAAAGAAAAAAGCTGGAAGTGGCGCTGTGGCTCAAGTGGTAGAGCGCTAGCCTTGAGCTGAAGAGCTGAGGGACAGTGCCCAGGCCCAGAGTTCAGGCCCCATGACCGGACCCCAAAAAAAAAAAAAAAAAATAAAAAGAATTTCAGGTTGGAAATGTGGCTTCATGGTAGAGTGTTTGCCTAGTATGCATGAAGCCCTGGATTCTATTCCTCAGTACCACATAAACAGAAAGGGCCAAAAGTGATGTTGTGGTTCAAGTGGTAGAGTATTAGTCTTGAGGAAAAAAAGCTCAGGGTCAGTTCCCAGGCCCTGAGTTCGAGCCCCAGGACTGACATAAAAAAAACAAAAAACAATAATCTCACAGCCAGGCACCAGTGGCTCATGTAATCCTAACTACTCAGGAGGCTGAGATTTGAGGTTCAAAGCTAGCCTAGAAAGAAAAGTCCAAGTCCAATAAACTACACAGAAAAAGACAGAAGTGGCACTGTGGCTCAAGTGGTAGAGCTCTAGCGTTGAGCAAAAGCAGCTCAGGGACAGCACCCAGGCCTGAGCTAAAGCTCCAGGACCAACAAAAAATAAAAATACAAAAGAGTCTCACGGACTTTTCTGCCAGGCTGGCTTTGAACCTTGATTTTCAGCTCTCAGCTTCCTCAGTAGGTAAGATTATAGGTGTGAGCCACCAGTGCCCAGCAGGTAACTGATTCTGATGTGCAATTTGGACTAGCAAACACCCAAGTAATCCTGGACTCAGTGTCCCCAGATGTACAATAGGAGTTTGGGCTGAGTGAGCTCATAGACCCTTCTACTCTGGAGTTGCAAAGTTTGCTAATAAACTGAGAACAAACACAGCACACAGGAGAGAAAAGAAGGAACTATAGTTCCATGGAATTGGACAAAGAAAGCCCATGGAGGCTGGTTTATAAACAAACGAAAAGCCAAGTGCGGTGGCTTAAGTCTGTAATTCTAGCTACTTGGGAGACAGAGATTAGGGAATCATGGTCCAAGGCCAGTCCAAGCATCAAATTTTGAGAAGCTTCATCTCAACTAATGGCTGGGTATGGCAGTACACACCTGTTATCCCCAGCAATTCAGGTCACAGTCCAGGTGGGCAGGATATAAAGCAAGACCTACATAAAAATAACCAAGGCAAAACAACAACAACAACAAAACAGCTGGAGGGGTGACTCAAATGGTAGAGTACTTGCTTAGTAGGCTTAAAGTCCTGAGTTCAATACTCAGTACTAGAAAAAAAAAATCTGGGTCCCAGTGCCTCATGCTTGTAATCCTAACTATGCAGGAGGCTGAGATCTGAGAATCACAGTTCAAAGCCAGCCCAGCCAGGAAATTCTATGAGACATCTTCAATAAACACCCCCCAAAACCAGAAATAGAGCTGTGGCTAAAGTGATAGAACATTTAGGAGATTAAAAAATAAAATCAAATTTTAAAAAAGCTCAGAGATCACAAAAAATTAAAATTAAAATTAAAAAAAAAAGCTCAGAGATAGCACCCATACCCTGAGTTCAAGTTC
>NW_027204485.1:0-7500 GCF_024711535.1 Dipodomys merriami
GGCTTTCTTGGAACACTTGAGCCAAGCCTCATTTCAGTGATTGCAATTCTTCTATTCAAGGAGTAGGCATCACACATAGAGAAGGTTGGGCAAAGCCACAAAGAAGTCCCTCAGGTACCCACCGGAAGTCATGCCAGGCAGTAGAGGGGCGGGTGGAGTGTCTGAGTGATGGGCGGGTACGGGTAGGGGTCCGGTCGGGGAGCTGCTGGCCACAGGCTAGATGTGATTGCAGCCAGAAGCGAGAAACCAGTGAGCTAGGCAAGAGCGGTGGGGGGGGGGGGGGAGGGGGGTGGGTGTGAGTGCGCCACCATGCGGAAGTGCAGGGTGTGGCACGGGCCTGCGGTGTGGTCAGAGTGTGTGGGTGTGGGCAGGGCTCCCTAGGCAGGGCTGTGAGCACGGTGAGCTAGGGGTTGAGTGTGTGTGGAGCAGGTGATTGTGACTGTGAGGGAGTCAGCGTGGCAGGAAGGTGTGTGAGCATGTGTGGAGAAAGTGTGGAGAAGGCAGGCTGAGCGGTGCGGGCTGGGGTTGTGAAGAAGCCGACTAAGGTGGGCTGGCTTGGAGGAAAGAAGAGGGCAGGGGTGTGGAGGGGGGCGGAGGAGGCAGTAGGCCTGGGGTGGGCGTGGAGAGGTGGAAGGGCGGGGCGGGCCCCCGGGCCGGGTGGAGGCAAAAGCCTACAGCACCCGGTATTCCCAGGCGGTCTCCCATCCAAGTACTAACCAGGCCCGACCCTGCTTAGCTTCCGAGATCAGACGAGATCGGCGCGTTCAGGGTGGTATGGCCGTAGACGCCTGCTGCCGCTGCGCGCAGCCCCAAATGCTGCTCGCCGCCTCTGCAGCCTCCGCTCTCCACACTCTCGCCAGCCTCTGCCTCTGCCTCTGCCTGCGGCTCTCGCCTCACACACACCTGCTGCGCCTGCCTGCCTGCCTGCTCGCGCACAACTGCATCGGAGCACACTCGCACCAACGCACGGACCGCAGCCTCTGCCAGCAAGCCGAGCCTGCTGCTCTCGCCGCCAACCGCTCTCTCCCCCCTGACACCCAACCTTCCCCACACACGCACTAATGCCCACAAGGAGACCGGGCCGATTTCCCAGCGACTCACGGCCCTGCCATCCTACCCGCACCCTGCCTGCGTCAGCCACGCACATTCAAGCGCTTAAGGCAAGTGCACTTGCAAGGCTCCCCACCTGTCTTCTCCGGCCGCCAGGCTACTAAGGGACCGCTTCCATCTCTCCGTGCATGCCTGTGCATTTGCCTGCTTCCCGATGCTTTGCATCTCACTGCGCTTGCCTCCCTCCCTCACCTCGCTTTGCCCTCACCGGCCGTGCACTGAGCAGAGGCCTGGGCTTTGCAGAGCATCGTGCAAGTCACCTCTCTAGTGCCGGTGCACAACCACCTAACCCAGAAACCTGGTCCACAACTGTCCTCAGGACAGGCCCATTCCTCACCCCACCAGGAACCCTCACCCAAACCCTCAACCCCATGGAGTAGGTCTACACCTAAGCTCAAACCTATCCCAAGTCTCACCCTAACCCCATCTTCCATACTGAAGTCGCACCTGACCCCTGTCCCTCTACCTCTTCCCTAACCCTCACCTAACCCAAGCCTGAGGCCAATGCTGACCCCAATTCACAGCCAAAAGGTAAAGCCCAACCGAACCCCCGCCCTAACACCTAATTGGACCCTTCAGCCCGACCTCTGATCAAGACCTGCACAGCAGGTCTCTAGATCCCACCAGGGCCCCAACCCTGCAAGGAAAACGAGGGAGGACAGGACTCCTTGGACGGTACATGGAATGGAGGTCCCCAGTGTGGGAAAGCACGAGCGTGAGGCTGGTGCCTTGTCCTTTTTCTGTCCATCCAATCCAGCCTTGCCAGCCTCCTGAAACCACTGTGACTCTGTGTTTGCGCCAAGGGAGGGGTGATTCTCTCCCTAAACCAATTGCTTGCTAGTGATCTCTCTCTCTCTCTCTCTCTCTCTCTCTCTCTCTCTCTCTCTCTCTCTCTCTCTCTCTCTCTCTCTCGCATCCCACTCTCTCTCCCATCCCCCTTCTGTGTGTGTGTGTTTCCCCACTCTCTCTCTCTCTCTCTCTTTCTCTCTCTCTCTCTCTCTCTCTCTCTCTTTCTCTCTCTCTCTCTCTCTCTCTGTGTGCCTGCACCCAACTTAATTCCAGGCTTCACTAGATCCCACAGGGTGGGGCTGGCTTGCATACATTGGAGGTGGCCGCACAAGGCCCCCTGGGCCTCTGTCCTTCTGAGCACAGCCCACCTCCCAGGCCAACCCTCCCACCCCTGACCCGACTTCGTTGCAGGGACTGAGCATTCCAGCCCTGGTGGCCAACTGCTTCTTCTGACTGCCAGGCTTCTTCTTCACCTCGTGTCTTCTCAAGGCGGCAACTCCAACAGCTTCCAAGCCATCTCCCTTGTGCTTCCTAGGGTGTGTGTTGGGAAGACGGTGTGTATCTGCAGGCTCGTTGGGCTCCTTCCCCCAAGGATCCCAAACCAGTGGGGGTTCCTCTTCGCAACAGCAGCCCGCACCTCTCACCCTGCAAAATGGGATCCCACTTTGCAGTATGTGCTTCCCAGGGGAGACACTGTGTCCCAGCCCTCCTTCCTCCCCACTGCAGGTGTGTAGGCACCCACCGAGGCTCTGGAATCTCTCCGTCTAGTCTGCTGCTGGATGTGCTGACAGCAGAGACTCCCCTGGGGGCTGGTGCTCGGGCTTAGCAAGATGGCAGGCATAGCAGGAGCCTCAGCTTTCTAGTCAAGCGAATGGCTGGAGTGTGCTCTATGTTCTCTGTGTCCCTCCTTCTCTTGGCTAGTATGTCCTGGCATTGAAGCTCAGGTTCTTCAGGCAGGCAGGCAGGCAGGCAGGCAGGAAAGGCTTTCTTGGAACACTTGAGCCAAGCCTCATTTCAGTGATTGCAATTCTTCTATTCAAGGAGTAGGCATCACACATAGAGAAGGTTGGGCAAAGCCACAAAGAAGTCCCTCAGGTACCCACCGGAAGTCATGCCAGGCAGTAGAGGGGCGGGTGGAGTGTCTGAGTGATGGGCGGGTACGGGTACGGGTCCGGTCGGGGAGCTGCTGGCCACAGGCTAGATGTGATTGCAGCCAGAAGCGAGAAACCAGTGAGCTAGGCAAGAGCGGTGGGGGGGGGGGGGGGGGGAGGGGGGGGGGTGTGAGTGCGCCACCGTGCGGAAGTGCAGGGTGTGGCACGGGCCTGCGGTGTGGTCAGAGTGTGTGGGGTGGGCAGGGGCTCCCTAGGCAGGGCTGTGAGCACGGTGGAGCTAGGGGTTGAGTGTGTGTGGAGCAGGTGATTGTGACTGTGAGGGAGTCAGCGTGGCAGGAAGGTGTGTGAGCATGTGTGGAGAAAGTGTGGAGAAGGCAGGCTGAGCGGTGCGGGCTGGGGTTGTGAAGAAGCCGACTAAGGTGGGCTGGCTTGGAGGAAAGAAGAGGGCAGGGGTGTGGAGGGGGGCGGAGGAGGCAGTAGGCCTGGGGTGGGCGTGGAGAGGTGGAAGGGCGGGGCGGGCCCCCGGGCCGGGTGGAGGCAAAAGCCTACAGCACCCGGTATTCCCAGGCGGTCTCCCATCCAAGTACTAACCAGGCCCGACCCTGCTTAGCTTCCGAGATCAGACGAGATCGGGCGCGTTCAGGGTGGTATGGCCGTAGACGCCTGCTGCCGCTGCGCGCAGCCCCAAATGCTGCTCGCCGCCTCTGCAGCCTCCGCTCTCCACACTCTCGCCAGCCTCTGCCTCTGCCTCTGCCTGCGGCTCTCGCCTCACACACACCTGCTGCGCCTGCCTGCCTGCCTGCTCGCGCACAACTGCATCGGAGCACGCTCGCACCAACGCACGGACCGCAGCCTCTGCCAGCAAGCCGAGCCTGCTGCTCTCGCCGCCAACCGCTCTCTCCCCCCTGACACCCAACCTTCCCCACACACGCACTAATGCCCACAAGGAGACCGGGCCGATTTCCCAGCGACTCACGGCCCTGCCATCCTACCCCGCACCCTGCCTGCGTCAGCCACGCACATTCAAGCGCTTAAGGCAAGTGCACTTGCAAGGCTCCCCACCTGTCTTCTCCGGCCGCCAGGCTACTAAGGGACCGCTTCCATCTCTCCGTGCATGCCTGTGCATTTGCCTGCTTCCCGATGCTTTGCATCTCACTGCGCTTGCCTCCCTCCCTCACCTCGCTTTGCCCTCACCGGCCGTGCACTGAGCAGAGGCCTGGGCTTTGCAGAGCATCGTGCAAGTCACCTCTCTAGTGCCGGTGCACAACCACCTAACCCAGAAACCTGGTCCACAACTGTCCTCAGGACAGGCCCATTCCTCACCCCACCAGGAACCCTCACCCAAACCCTCAACCCCATGGAGTAGGTCTACACCTAAGCTCAAACCTATCCCAAGTCTCACCCTAACCCCATCTTCCATACTGAAGTCGCACCTGACCCCTGTCCCCTACCTCTTCCCTAACCCTCACCTAACCCAAGCCTGAGGCCAATGCTGACCCCAATTCACAGCCAAAAGGTAAAGCCCAACCGAACCCCCGCCCTAACACCTAATTGGACCCTTCAGCCCGACCTCTGATCAAGACCTGCACAGCAGGTCTCTAGATCCCACCAGGGCCCCAACCCTGCAAGGAAAACGAGGGAGGACAGGACTCCCTTGGACGGTACATGGAATGGGAGGTCCCCAGTGTGGGAAAGCACGAGCGTGAGGCTGGTGCCTTGTCCTTTTTCTGTCCATCCAATCCAGCCTTGCCAGCCTCCTGAAACCACTGTGACTCTGTGTTTGCGCCAAGGGAGGGGTGATTCTCTCCCTAAACCAATTGCTTGCTAGTGATCTCTCTCTCTCTCTCTCTCTCTCTCTCTCTCTCTCTCTCTCTCTCTCTCTCTCGCATCCCACTCTCTCTCCCATCCCCCTTCTGTGTGTGTGTGTGTTTCCCCACTCTCTCTCTCTCTCTCTCTTTCTCTCTCTCTCTCTCTCTCTCTTTCTCTCTCTCTCTCTCTCTCTCTGTGTGCCTGCACCCAACTTAATTCCAGGCTTCACTAGATCCCACAGGGTGGGGCTGGCTTGCATACATTGGAGGTGGCCGCACAAGGCCCCCTGGGCCTCTGTCCTTCTGAGCACAGCCCACCTCCCAGGCCAACCCTCCCACCCCTGACCCGACTTCGTTGCAGGGACTGAGCATTCCAGCCCTGGTGGCCAACTGCTTCTTCTGACTGCCAGGCTTCTTCTTCACCTCGTGTCTTCTCAAGGCGGCAACTCCAACAGCTTCCAAGCCATCTCCCTTGTGCTTCCTAGGGTGTGTGTTGGGAAGACGGTGTGTATCTGCAGGCTCGTTGGGCTCCTTCCCCCAAGGATCCCAAACCAGTGGGGGTTCCTCTTCGCAACAGCAGCCCGCACCTCTCACCCTGCAAAATGGGATCCCACTTTGCAGTATGTGCTTCCCAGGGGAGACACTGTGTCCCAGCCCTCCTTCCTCCCCACTGCAGGTGTGTAGGCACCCACCGAGGCTCTGGAATCTCTCCGTCTAGTCTGCCTGCTGGATGTGCTGACAGCAGAGACTCCCCCTGGGGGCTGGTGCTCGGGCTTAGCAAGATGGCAGGCATAGCAGGAGCCTCAGCTTTCTAGTCAAGCGAATGGCTGGAGTGTGCTCTATGTTTCTCTGTGTCCCTCCTTCTCTTGGCTAGTATGTCCTGGCATTGAAGCTCAGGTTCTTCAGGCAGGCAGGCAGGCAGGCAGGCAGGCAGGCAGGAAAGGCTTTCTTGGAACACTTGAGCCAAGCCTCATTTCAGTGATTGCAATTCTTCTATTCAAGGAGTAGGCATCACACATAGAGAAGGTTGGGCAAAGCCACAAAGAAGTCCCTCAGGTACCCACCGGAAGTCATGCCAGGCAGTAGAGGGGCGGGTGGAGTGTCTGAGTGATGGGCGGGTACGGGTACGGGTCCGGTCGGGGAGCTGCTGGCCACAGGCTAGATGTGATTGCAGCCAGAAGCGAGAAACCAGTGAGCTAATCAATAGCGGTGGGGGGGGGGGGAGGGGGGGTGGGTGTGAGTGCGCCACCGTGCGGAAGTGCAGGGTGTGGCACGGGCCTGCGGTGTGGTCAGAGTGTGTGGGGTGGGCAGGGGCTCCCTAGGCAGGGCTGTGAGCACGGTGGAGCTAGGGGTTGAGTGTGTGTGGAGCAGGTGATTGTGACTGTGAGGGAGTCAGCGTGGCAGGAAGGTGTGTGAGCATGTGTGGAGAAAGTGTGGAGAAGGCAGGCTGAGCGGTGCGGGCTGGGTTTGTGAAGAAGCCGACTAAGGTGGGCTGGCTTGGAGGAAAGAAGAGGGCAGGGGTGTGGAGGGGGGCGGAGGAGGCAGTAGGCCTGGGGTGGGCGTGGAGAGGTGGAAGGGCGGGGCGGGCCCCCGGGCCGGGTGGAGGCAAAAGCCTACAGCACCCGGTATTCCCAGGCGGTCTCCCATCCAAGTACTAACCAGGCCCGACCCTGCTTAGCTTCCGAGATCAGACGAGATTGGGCGCGTTCAGGGTGGTATGGCCGTAGACGCCTGCTGCCGCTGCGCGCAGCCCCAAATGCTGCTCGCCGCCTCTGCAGCCTCCGCTCTCCACACTCTCGCCAGCCTCTGCCTCTGCCTCTGCCTGCGGCTCTCGCCTCACACACACCTGCTGCGCCTGCCTGCCTGCCTGCCTGCTCGCGCACAACTGCATCGGAGCACGCTCGCACCAACGCACGGACCGCAGCCTCTGCCAGCAAGCCGAGCCTGCTGCTCTCGCCGCCAACCGCTCTCTCCCCCCTGACACCCAACCTTCCCCACACACGCACTAATGCCCACAAGGAGACCGGGCCGATTTCCCAGCGACTCACGGCCCTGCCATCCTACCCCGCACCCTGCCTGCGTCAGCCACGCACATTCAAGCGCTTAAGGCAAGTGCACTTGCAAGGCTCCCCACCTGTCTTCTCCGGCCGCCAGGCTACTAAGGGACCGCTTCCATCTCTCCGTGCATGCCTGTGCATTTGCCTGCTTCCCGATGCTTTGCATCTCACTGCGCTTGCCTCCCTCCCTCACCTCGCTTTGCCCTCACCGGCCGTGCACTGAGCAGAGGCCTGGGCTTTGCAGAGCATCGTGCAAGTCACCTCTCTAGTGCCGGTGCACAACCACCTAACCCAGAAACCTGGTCCACAACTGTCCTCAGGACAGGCCCATCAACCCCATGGAGTAGGTCTACACCTAAGCTCAAACCTATCCCAAGTCTCACCCTAACCCCATCTTCCATACTGAAGTCGCACCTGACCCCTGTCCCCTACCTCTTCCCTAACCCTCACCTAACCCAAGCCTGAGGCCAATGCTGACCCCAATTCACAGCCAAAAGGTAAAGCCCAACCGAACCCCCGCCCTAACACCTAATTGGACCCTTCAGCCCGACCTCTGATCAAGACCTGCACAGCAGGTCTCTAGATCCCACCAGGGCCCCAACCCTGCAAGGAAAACGAGGGAGG
>NW_027204485.1:12500-26916 GCF_024711535.1 Dipodomys merriami
CACCCAACCTTCCCCACACACGCACTAATGCCCACAAGGAGACCGGGCCGATTTCCCAGCGACTCACGGCCCTGCCATCCTACCCCGCACCCTGCCTGCGTCAGCCACGCACATTCAAGCGCTTAAGGCAAGTGCACTTGCAAGGCTCCCCACCTGTCTTCTCCGGCCGCCAGGCTACTAAGGGACCGCTTCCATCTCTCCGTGCATGCCTGTGCATTTGCCTGCTTCCCGATGCTTTGCATCTCACTGCGCTTGCCTCCCTCCCTCACCTCGCTTTGCCCTCACCGGCCGTGCACTGAGCAGAGGCCTGGGCTTTGCAGAGCATCGTGCAAGTCACCTCTCTAGTGCCGGTGCACAACCACCTAACCCAGAAACCTGGTCCACAACTGTCCTCAGGACAGGCCCATTCCTCACCCCACCAGGAACCCTCACCCAAACCCTCAACCCCATGGAGTAGGTCTACACCTAAGCTCAAACCTATCCCAAGTCTCACCCTAACCCCATCTTCCATACTGAAGTCGCACCTGACCCCTGTCCCCTACCTCTTCCCTAACCCTCACCTAACCCAAGCCTGAGGCCAATGCTGACCCCAATTCACAGCCAAAAGGTAAAGCCCAACCGAACCCCCGCCCTAACACCTAATTGGACCCTTCAGCCCGACCTCTGATCAAGACCTGCACAGCAGGTCTCTAGATCCCACCAGGGCCCCAACCCTGCAAGGAAAACGAGGGAGGACAGGACTCCCTTGGACGGTACATGGAATGGGAGGTCCCCAGTGTGGGAAAGCACGAGCGTGAGGCTGGTGCCTTGTCCTTTTTCTGTCCATCCAATCCAGCCTTGCCAGCCTCCTGAAACCACTGTGACTCTGTGTTTGCGCCAAGGGAGGGGTGATTCTCTCCCTAAACCAATTGCTTGCTAGTGATCTCTCTCTCTCTCTCTCTCTCTCTCTCTCTCTCTCTCTCTCTCTCTCTCTCGCATCCCACTCTCTCTCCCATCCCCCTTCTGTGTGTGTGTGTGTTTCCCCACTCTCTCTCTCTCTCTCTCTTTCTCTCTCTCTCTCTCTCTCTCTTTCTCTCTCTCTCTCTCTCTCTCTGTGTGCCTGCACCCAACTTAATTCCAGGCTTCACTAGATCCCACAGGGTGGGGCTGGCTTGCATACATTGGAGGTGGCCGCACAAGGCCCCCTGGGCCTCTGTCCTTCTGAGCACAGCCCACCTCCCAGGCCAACCCTCCCACCCCTGACCCGACTTCGTTGCAGGGACTGAGCATTCCAGCCCTGGTGGCCAACTGCTTCTTCTGACTGCCAGGCTTCTTCTTCACCTCGTGTCTTCTCAAGGCGGCAACTCCAACAGCTTCCAAGCCATCTCCCTTGTGCTTCCTAGGGTGTGTGTTGGGAAGACGGTGTGTATCTGCAGGCTCGTTGGGCTCCTTCCCCCAAGGATCCCAAACCAGTGGGGGTTCCTCTTCGCAACAGCAGCCCGCACCTCTCACCCTGCAAAATGGGATCCCACTTTGCAGTATGTGCTTCCCAGGGGAGACACTGTGTCCCAGCCCTCCTTCCTCCCCACTGCAGGTGTGTAGGCACCCACCGAGGCTCTGGAATCTCTCCGTCTAGTCTGCCTGCTGGATGTGCTGACAGCAGAGACTCCCCCTGGGGGCTGGTGCTCGGGCTTAGCAAGATGGCAGGCATAGCAGGAGCCTCAGCTTTCTAGTCAAGCGAATGGCTGGAGTGTGCTCTATGTTTCTCTGTGTCCCTCCTTCTCTTGGCTAGTATGTCCTGGCATTGAAGCTCAGGTTCTTCAGGCAGGCAGGCAGGCAGGCAGGCAGGCAGGCAGGAAAGGCTTTCTTGGAACACTTGAGCCAAGCCTCATTTCAGTGATTGCAATTCTTCTATTCAAGGAGTAGGCATCACACATAGAGAAGGTTGGGCAAAGCCACAAAGAAGCCCCTCAGGTACCCACCGGAAGTCATGCCAGGCAGTAGAGGGGCGGGTGGAGTGTCTGAGTGATGGGCGGGTACGGGTACGGGTCCGGTCGGGGAGCTGCTGGCCACAGGCTAGATGTGATTGCAGCCAGAAGCGAGAAACCAGTGAGCTAGGCAAGAGCGGTGGGGGGGGGGGGGGGCGGGGGAGGGGGGTGGGTGTGAGTGCGCCACCGTGCGGAAGTGCAGGGTGTGGCACGGGCCTGCGGTGTGGTCAGAGTGTGTGGGGTGGGCAGGGGCTCCCTAGGCAGGGCTGTGAGCACGGTGGAGCTAGGGGTTGAGTGTGTGTGGAGCAGGTGATTGTGACTGTGAGGGAGTCAGCGTGGCAGGAAGGTGTGTGAGCATGTGTGGAGAAAGTGTGGAGAAGGCAGGCTGAGCGGTGCGGGCTGGGGTTGTGAAGAAGCCGACTAAGGTGGGCTGGCTTGGAGGAAAGAAGAGGGCAGGGGTGTGGAGGGGGGCGGAGGAGGCAGTAGGCCTGGGGTGGGCGTGGAGAGGTGGAAGGGCGGGGCGGGCCCCCGGGCCGGGTGGAGGCAAAAGCCTACAGCACCCGGTATTCCCAGGCGGTCTCCCATCCAAGTACTAACCAGGCCCGACCCTGCTTAGCTTCCGAGATCAGACGAGATCGGGCGCGTTCAGGGTGGTATGGCCGTAGACGCCTGCTGCCGCTGCGCGCAGCCCCAAATGCTGCTCGCCGCCTCTGCAGCCTCCGCTCTCCACACTCTCGCCAGCCTCTGCCTCTGCCTCTGCCTGCGGCTCTCGCCTCACACACACCTGCTGCGCCTGCCTGCCTGCCTGCTCGCGCACAACTGCATCGGAGCACGCTCGCACCAACGCACGGACCGCAGCCTCTGCCAGCAAGCCGAGCCTGCTGCTCTCGCCGCCAACCGCTCTCTCCCCCCTGACACCCAACCTTCCCCACACACGCACTAATGCCCACAAGGAGACCGGGCCGATTTCCCAGCGACTCACTGCCCTGCCATCCTACCCCGCACCCTGCCTGCGTCAGCCACGCACATTCAAGCGCTTAAGGCAAGTGCACTTGCAAGGCTCCCCACCTGTCTTCTCCGGCCGCCAGGCTACTAAGGGACCGCTTCCATCTCTCCGTGCATGCCTGTGCATTTGCCTGCTTCCCGATGCTTTGCATCTCACTGCGCTTGCCTCCCTCCCTCACCTCGCTTTGCCCTCACCGGCCGTGCACTGAGCAGAGGCCTGGGCTTTGCAGAGCATCGTGCAAGTCACCTCTCTAGTGCCGGTGCACAACCACCTAACCCAGAAACCTGGTCCACAACTGTCCTCAGGACAGGCCCATTCCTCACCCCACCAGGAACCCTCACCCAAACCCTCAATCCCATGGAGTAGGTCTACACCTAAGCTCAAACCTATCCCAAGTCTCACCCTAACCCCATCTTCCATACTGAAGTCGCACCTGACCCCTGTCCCCTACCTCTTCCCTAACCCTCACCTAACCCAAGCCTGAGGCCAATGCTGACCCCAATTCACAGCCAAAAGGTAAAGCCCAACCGAACCCCCGCCCTAACACCTAATTGGACCCTTCAGCCCAACCTCTGATCAAGACCTGCACAGCAGGTCTCTAGATCCCACCAGGGCCCCAACCCTGCAAGGAAAACGAGGGAGGACAGGACTCCCTTGGACGGTACATGGAATGGGAGGTCCCCAGTGTGGGAAAGCACGAGCGTGAGGCTGGTGCCTTGTCCTTTTTCTGTCCATCCAATCCAGCCTTGCCAGCCTCCTGAAACCACTGTGACTCTGTGTTTGCGCCAAGGGAGGGGTGATTCTCTCCCTAAACCAATTGCTTGCTAGTGATCTCTCTGTCTTTCTCTCTCTCTCTCTCTCTCTCTCTCTCTCTCTCTCTCTCTCTCTCTCTCTCTCTCTCTCTCTCTCTCGCATCCCACTCTCTCTCCCATCCCCCTTCTGTGTGTGTGTGTTTCCCCCCCCCCCTCTCTCTCTCTCTCTCTTTCTCTCTCTCTCTCTCTCTCTCTCTCTGTGTGCCTGCACCCAACTTAATTCCAGGCTTCACTAGATCCCACAGGGTGGGGCTGGCTTGCATACATTGGAGGTGGCCGCACAAGGCCCCCTGGGCCTCTGTCCTTCTGAGCACAGCCCACCTCCCAGGCCAACCCTCCCACCCCTGACCCGACTTCGTTGCAGGGACTGAGCATTCCAGCCCCGGTGGCCAACTGCTTCTTCTGACTGCCAGGCTTCTTCTTCACCTCGTGTCTTCTCAAGGCGGCAACTCCAACAGCTTCCAAGCCATCTCCCTTGTGCTTCCTAGGGTGTGTGTTGGGAAGACGGTGTGTATTTGCAGGCTCGTTGGGCTCCTTCCCCCAAGGATCCCAAACCAGTGGAGGTTCCTCTTCGCAACAGCAGCCCGCACCTCTCACCCTGCAAAATGGGATCCCACTTTGCAGTATGTGCTTCCCAGGGGAGACACTGTGTCCCAGCCCTCCTTCCTCCCCACTGCAGGTGTGTAGGCACCCACCGAGGCTCTGGAATCTCTCCGTCTAGTCTGCCTGCTGGATGTGCTGACAGCAGAGACTCCCCCTGGGGGCTGGTGCTCGGGCTTAGCAAGATGGCAGGCATAGCAGGAGCCTCAGCTTTCTAGTCAAGCGAATGGCTGGAGTGTGCTCTATGTTTCTCTGTGTCCCTCCTTCTCTTGGCTAGTATGTCCTGGCATTGAAGCTCAGGTTCTTCAGGCAGGCAGGCAGGCAGGCAGGCAGGCAGGAAAGGCTTTCTTGGAACACTTGAGCCAAGCCTCATTTCAGTGATTGCAATTCTTCTATTCAAGGAGTAGGCATCACACATAGAGAAGGTTGGGCAAAGCCACAAAGAAGTCCCTCAGGTACCCACCGGAAGTCATGCCAGGCAGTAGAGGGGCGGGTGGAGTGTCTGAGTGATGGGCGGGTACGGGTACGGGTCCGGTCGGGGAGCTGCTGGCCACAGGCTAGATGTGATTGCAGCCAGAAGCGAGAAACCAGTGAGCTAGGCAAGAGCGGTGGGGGGGGGGGGGGGGGGAGGGGGGTGGGTGTGAGTGCGCCACCGTGCGGAAGTGCAGGGTGTGGCACGGGCCTGCGGTGTGGTCAGAGTGTGTGGGGTGGGCAGGGGCTCCCTAGGCAGGGCTGTGAGCACGGTGGAGCTAGGGGTTGAGTGTGTGTGGAGCAGGTGATTGTGACTGTGAGGGAGTCAGCGTGGCAGGAAGGTGTGTGAGCATGTGTGGAGAAAGTGTGGAGAAGGCAGGCTGAGCGGTGCGGGCTGGGGTTGTGAAGAAGCCGACTAAGGTGGGCTGGCTTGGAGGAAAGAAGAGGGCAGGGGTGTGGAGGGGGGCGGAGGAGGCAGTAGGCCTGGGGTGGGCGTGGAGAGGTGGAAGGGCGGGGCGGGGCCCCCGGGCCGGGTGGAGGCAAAAGCCTACAGCACCCGGTATTCCCAGGCGGTCTCCCATCCAAGTACTAACCAGGCCCGACCCTGCTTAGCTTCCGAGATCAGACGAGATCGGGCGCGTTCAGGGTGGTATGGCCGTAGACGCCTGCTGCCGCTGCGCGCAGCCCCAAATGCTGCTCGCCGCCTCTGCAGCCTCCGCTCTCCACACTCTCGCCAGCCTCTGCCTCTGCCTCTGCCTGCGGCTCTCGCCTCACACACACCTGCTGCGCCTGCCTGCCTGCCTGCTCGCGCACAACTGCATCGGAGCACGCTCGCACCAACGCACGGACCGCAGCCTCTGCCAGCAAGCCGAGCCTGCTGCTCTCGCCGCCAACCGCTCTCTCCCCCCTGACACCCAACCTTCCCCACACACGCACTAATGCCCACAAGGAGACCGGGCCGATTTCCCAGCGACTCACTGCCCTGCCATCCTACCCCGCACCCTGCCTGCGTCAGCCACGCACATTCAAGCGCTTAAGGCAAGTGCACTTGCAAGGCTCCCCACCTGTCTTCTCCGGCCGCCAGGCTACTAAGGGACCGCTTCCATCTCTCCGTGCATGCCTGTGCATTTGCCTGCTTCCCGATGCTTTGCATCTCACTGCGCTTGCCTCCCTCCCTCACCTCGCTTTGCCCTCACCGGCCGTGCACTGAGCAGAGGCCTGGGCTTTGCAGAGCATCGTGCAAGTCACCTCTCTAGTGCCGGTGCACAACCACCTAACCCAGAAACCTGGTCCACAACTGTCCTCAGGACAGGCCCATTCCTCACCCCACCAGGAACCCTCACCCAAACCCTCAACCCCATGGAGTAGGTCTACACCTAAGCTCAAACCTATCCCAAGTCTCACCCTAACCCCATCTTCCATACTGAAGTCGCACCTGACCCCTGTCCCCTACCTCTTCCCTAACCCTCACCTAACCCAAGCCTGAGGCCAATGCTGACCCCAATTCACAGCCAAAAGGTAAAGCCCAACCGAACCCCCGCCCTAACACCTAATTGGACCCTTCAGCCCGACCTCTGATCAAGACCTGCACAGCAGGTCTCTAGATCCCACCAGGGCCCCAACCCTGCAAGGAAAACGAGGGAGGACAGGACTCCCTTGGACGGTACATGGAATGGGAGGTCCCCAGTGTGGGAAAGCACGAGCGTGAGGCTGGTGCCTTGTCCTTTTTCTGTCCATCCAATCCAGCCTTGCCAGCCTCCTGAAACCACTGTGACTCTGTGTTTGCGCCAAGGGAGGGGTGATTCTCTCCCTAAACCAATTGCTTGCTAGTGATCTCTCTCTCTCTCTCTCTCTCTCTCTCTCGCATCCCACTCTCTCTCCCATCCCCCTTCTGTGTGTGTGTGTTTCCCCACTCTCTCTCTCTCTCTCTCTCTCTCTCTCTCTCTTTCTCTCTCTCTCTCTCTCTCTCTCTTTCTCTCTCTCTCTCTCTCTCTCTCTCTCTGTGTGCCTGCACCCAACTTAATTCCAGGCTTCACTAGATCCCACAGGGTGGGGCTGGCTTGCATACATTGGAGGTGGCCGCACAAGGCCCCCTGGGCCTCTGTCCTTCTGAGCACAGCCCACCTCCCAGGCCAACCCTCCCACCCCTGACCCGACTTCGTTGCAGGGACTGAGCATTCCAGCCCCGGTGGCCAACTGCTTCTTCTGACTGCCAGGCTTCTTCTTCACCTCGTGTCTTCTCAAGGCGGCAACTCCAACAGCTTCCAAGCCATCTCCCTTGTGCTTCCTAGGGTGTGTGTTGGGAAGACGGTGTGTATCTGCAGGCTCGTTGGGCTCCTTCCCCCAAGGATCCCAAACCAGTGGGGGTTCCTCTTCGCAACAGCAGCCCGCACCTCTCACCCTGCAAAATGGGATCCCACTTTGCAGTATGTGCTTCCCAGGGGAGACACTGTGTCCCAGCCCTCCTTCCTCCCCACTGCAGGTGTGTAGGCACCCACCGAGGCTCTGGAATCTCTCCGTCTAGTCTGCCTGCTGGATGTGCTGACAGCAGAGACTCCCCCTGGGGGCTGGTGCTCGGGCTTAGCAAGATGGCAGGCATAGCAGGAGCCTCAGCTTTCTAGTCAAGCGAATGGCTGGAGTGTGCTCTATGTTTCTCTGTGTCCCTCCTTCTCTTGGCTAGTATGTCCTGGCATTGAAGCTCAGGTTCTTCAGGCAGGCAGGCAGGCAGGCAGGCAGGCAGGCAGGAAAGGCTTTCTTGGAACACTTGAGCCAAGCCTCATTTCAGTGATTGCAATTCTTCTATTCAAGGAGTAGGCATCACACATAGAGAAGGTTGGGCAAAGCCACAAAGAAGTCCCTCAGGTACCCACCGGAAGTCATGCCAGGCAGTAGAGGGGCGGGTGGAGTGTCTGAGTGATGGGCGGGTACGGGTACGGGTCCGGTCGGGGAGCTGCTGGCCACAGGCTAGATGTGATTGCAGCCAGAAGCGAGAAACCAGTGAGCTAGGCAAGAGCGGTGGGGGGGGGGGGGGGGAGGGGGGTGGGTGTGAGTGCGCCACCGTGCGGAAGTGCAGGGTGTGGCACGGGCCTGCGGTGTGGTCAGAGTGTGTGGGGTGGGCAGGGGCTCCCTAGGCAGGGCTGTGAGCACGGTGGAGCTAGGGGTTGAGTGTGTGTGGAGCAGGTGATTGTGACTGTGAGGGAGTCAGCGTGGCAGGAAGGTGTGTGAGCATGTGTGGAGAAAGTGTGGAGAAGGCAGGCTGAGCGGTGCGGGCTGGGGTTGTGAAGAAGCCGACTAAGGTGGGCTGGCTTGGAGGAAAGAAGAGGGCAGGGGTGTGGAGGGGGGCGGAGGAGGCAGTAGGCCTGGGGTGGGCGTGGAGAGGTGGAAGGGCGGGGCGGGCCCCCGGGCCGGGTGGAGGCAAAAGCCTACAGCACCCGGTATTCCCAGGCGGTCTCCCATCCAAGTACTAACCAGGCCCGACCCTGCTTAGCTTCCGAGATCAGACGAGATCGGGCGCGTTCAGGGTGGTATGGCCGTAGACGCCTGCTGCCGCTGCGCGCAGCCCCAAATGCTGCTCGCCGCCTCTGCAGCCTCCGCTCTCCACACTCTCGCCAGCCTCTGCCTCTGCCTCTGCCTGCGGCTCTCGCCTCACACACACCTGCTGCGCCTGCCTGCCTGCCTGCTCGCGCACAACTGCATCGGAGCACGCTCGCACCAACGCACGGACCGCAGCCTCTGCCAGCAAGCCGAGCCTGCTGCTCTCGCCGCCAACCGCTCTCTCCCCCCTGACACCCAACCTTCCCCACACACGCACTAATGCCCACAAGGAGACCGGGCCGATTTCCCAGCGACTCACGGCCCTGCCATCCTACCCCGCACCCTGCCTGCGTCAGCCACGCACATTCAAGCGCTTAAGGCAAGTGCACTTGCAAGGCTCCCCACCTGTCTTCTCCGGCCGCCAGGCTACTAAGGGACCGCTTCCATCTCTCCGTGCATGCCTGTGCATTTGCCTGCTTCCCGATGCTTTGCATCTCACTGCGCTTGCCTCCCTCCCTCACCTCGCTTTGCCCTCACCGGCCGTGCACTGAGCAGAGGCCTGGGCTTTGCAGAGCATCGTGCAAGTCACCTCTCTAGTGCCGGTGCACAACCACCTAACCCAGAAACCTGGTCCACAACTGTCCTCAGGACAGGCCCATTCCTCACCCCACCAGGAACCCTCACCCAAACCCTCAACCCCATGGAGTAGGTCTACACCTAAGCTCAAACCTATCCCAAGTCTCACCCTAACCCCATCTTCCATACTGAAGTCGCACCTGACCCCTGTCCCCTACCTCTTCCCTAACCCTCACCTAACCCAAGCCTGAGGCCAATGCTGACCCCAATTCACAGCCAAAAGGTAAAGCCCAACCGAACCCCCGCCCTAACACCTAATTGGACCCTTCAGCCCGACCTCTGATCAAGACCTGCACAGCAGGTCTCTAGATCCCACCAGGGCCCCAACCCTGCAAGGAAAACGAGGGAGGACAGGACTCCCTTGGACGGTACATGGAATGGGAGGTCCCCAGTGTGGGAAAGCACGAGCGTGAGGCTGGTGCCTTGTCCTTTTTCTGTCCATCCAATCCAGCCTTGCCAGCCTCCTGAAACCACTGTGACTCTGTGTTTGCGCCAAGGGAGGGGTGATTCTCTCCCTAAACCAATTGCTTGCTAGTGATCTCTCTCTCTCTCTCTCTCTCTCTCTCTCTCTCTCTCGCATCCCACTCTCTCTCCCATCCCCCTTCTGTGTGTGTGTGTTTCCCCACTCTCTCTCTCTCTCTCTCTCTCTCTCTCTTTCTCTCTCTCTCTCTCTCTCTCTCTTCTCTCTCTCTCTCTCTCTCTCTCTCTCTGTGTGCCTGCACCCAACTTAATTCCAGGCTTCACTAGATCCCACAGGGTGGGGCTGGCTTGCATACATTGGAGGTGGCCGCACAAGGCCCCCTGGGCCTCTGTCCTTCTGAGCACAGCCCACCTCCCAGGCCAACCCTCCCACCCCTGACCCGACTTCGTTGCAGGGACTGAGCATTCCAGCCCCGGTGGCCAACTGCTTCTTCTGACTGCCAGGCTTCTTCTTCACCTCGTGTCTTCTCAAGGCGGCAACTCCAACAGCTTCCAAGCCATCTCCCTTGTGCTTCCTAGGGTGTGTGTTGGGAAGACGGTGTGTATCTGCAGGCTCGTTGGGCTCCTTCCCCCAAGGATCCCAAACCAGTGGGGGTTCCTCTTCGCAACAGCAGCCCGCACCTCTCACCCTGCAAAATGGGATCCCACTTTGCAGTATGTGCTTCCCAGGGGAGACACTGTGTCCCAGCCCTCCTTCCTCCCCACTGCAGGTGTGTAGGCACCCACCGAGGCTCTGGAATCTCTCCGTCTAGTCTGCCTGCTGGATGTGCTGACAGCAGAGACTCCCCCTGGGGGCTGGTGCTCGGGCTTAGCAAGATGGCAGGCATAGCAGGAGCCTCAGCTTTCTAGTCAAGCGAATGGCTGGAGTGTGCTCTATGTTTCTCTGTGTCCCTCCTTCTCTTGGCTAGTATGTCCTGGCATTGAAGCTCAGGTTCTTCAGGCAGGCAGGCAGGCAGGCAGGCAGGCAGGCAGGAAAGGCTTTCTTGGAACACTTGAGCCAAGCCTCATTTCAGTGATTGCAATTCTTCTATTCAAGGAGTAGGCATCACACATAGAGAAGGTTGGGCAAAGCCACAAAGAAGTCCCTCAGGTACCCACCGGAAGTCATGCCAGGCAGTAGAGGGGCGGGTGGAGTGTCTGAGTGATGGGCGGGTACGGGTACGGGTCCGGTCGGGGAGCTGCTGGCCACAGGCTAGATGTGATTGCAGCCAGAAGCGAGAAACCAGTGAGCTAGGCAAGAGCGGTGGGGGGGGGGGGGGGGGGGGGAGGGGGGTGGGTGTGAGTGCGCCACCGTGCGGAAGTGCAGGGTGTGGCACGGGCCTGCGGTGTGGTCAGAGTGTGTGGGGTGGGCAGGGGCTCCCTAGGCAGGGCTGTGAGCACGGTGGAGCTAGGGGTTGAGTGTGTGTGGAGCAGGTGATTGTGACTATGAGGGAGTCAGCGTGGCAGGAAGGTGTGTGAGCATGTGTGGAGAAAGTGTGGAGAAGGCAGGCTGAGCGGTGCGGGCTGGGTTTGTGAAGAAGCCGACTAAGGTGGGCTGGCTTGGAGGAAAGAAGAGGGCAGGGGTGTGGAGGGGGGCGGAGGAGGCAGTAGGCCTGGGGTGGGCGTGGAGAGGTGGAAGGGCGGGGCGGGCCCCCGGGCCGGGTGGAGGCAAAAGCCTACAGCACCCGGTATTCCCAGGCGGTCTCCCATCCAAGTACTAACCAGGCCCGACCCTGCTTAGCTTCCGAGATCAGACGAGATCGGGCGCGTTCAGGGTGGTATGGCCGTAGACGCCTGCTGCCGCTGCGCGCAGCCCCAAATGCTGCTCGCCGCCTCTGCAGCCTCCGCTCTCCACACTCTCGCCAGCCTCTGCCTCTGCCTCTGCCTGCGGCTCTCGCCTCACACACACCTGCTGCGCCTGCCTGCCTGCCTGCTCGCGCACAACTGCATCGGAGCACGCTCGCACCAACGCACGGACCGCAGCCTCTGCCAGCAAGCCGAGCCTGCTGCTCTCGCCGCCAACCGCTCTCTCCCCCCTGACACCCAACCTTCCCCACACACGCACTAATGCCCACAAGGAGACCGGGCCGATTTCCCAGCGACTCACTGCCCTGCCATCCTACCCCGCACCCTGCCTGCGTCAGCCACGCACATTCAAGCGCTTAAGGCAAGTGCACTTGCAAGGCTCCCCACCTGTCTTCTCCGGCCGCCAGGCTACTAAGGGACCGCTTCCATCTCTCCGTGCATGCCTGTGCATTTGCCTGCTTCCCGATGCTTTGCATCTCACTGCGCTTGCCTCCCTCCCTCACCTCGCTTTGCCCTCACCGGCCGTGCACTGAGCAGAGGCCTGGGCTTTGCAGAGCATCGTGCAAGTCACCTCTCTAGTGCCGGTGCACAACCACCTAACCCAGAAACCTGGTCCACAACTGTCCTCAGGACAGGCCCATTCCTCACCCCACCAGGAACCCTCACCCAAACCCTCAACCCCATGGAGTAGGTCTACACCTAAGCTCAAACCTATCCCAAGTCTCACCCTAACCCCATCTTCCATACTGAAGTCGCACCTGACCCCTGTCCCCTACCTCTTCCCTAACCCTCACCTAACCCAAGCCTGAGGCCAATGCTGACCCCAATTCACAGCCAAAAGGTAAAGCCCAACCGAACCCCCGCCCTAACACCTAATTGGACCCTTCAGCCCGACCTCTGATCAAGACCTGCACAGCAGGTCTCTAGATCCCACCAGGGCCCCAACCCTGCAAGGAAAACGAGGGAGGACAGGACTCCCTTGGACGGTACATGGAATGGGAGGTCCCCAGTGTGGGAAAGCACAAGCGTGAGGCTGGTGCCTTGTCCTTTTTCTGTCCATCCAATCCAGCCTTGCCAGCCTCCTGAAACCACTGTGACTCTGTGTTTGCGCCAAGGGAGGGGTGATTCTCTCCCTAAACCAATTGCTTGCTAGTGATCTCTCTCTCTCTCTCTCTCTCTCTCTCTCTCGCATCCCACTCTCTCTCCCATCCCCCTTCTGTGTGTGTGTGTTTCCCCACTCTCTCTCTCTCTCTCTCTCTCTCTCTCTCTCTTTCTCTCTCTCTCTCTCTCTCTTTCTCTCTCTCTCTCTCTCTCTCTCTCTCTCTCTCTGTGTGCCTGCACCCAACTTAATTCCAGGCTTCACTAGATCCCACAGGGTGGGGCTGGCTTGCATACATTGGAGGTGGCCGCACAAGGCCCCCTGGGCCTCTGTCCTTCTGAGCACAGCCCACCTCCCAGGCCAACCCTCCCACCCCTGACCCGACTTCGTTGCAGGGACTGAGCATTCCAGCCCCGGTGGCCAACTGCTTCTTCTGACTGCCAGGCTTCTTCTTCACCTCGTGTCTTCTCAAGGCGGCAACTCCAACAGCTTCCAAGCCATCTCCCTTGTGCTTCCTAGGGTGTGTGTTGGGAAGACGGTGTGTATCTGCAGGCTCGTTGGGCTCCTTCCCCCAAGGATCCCAAACCAGTGGGGGTTCCTCTTCGCAACAGCAGCCCGCACCTCTCACCCTGCAAAATGGGATCCCACTTTGCAGTATGTGCTTCCCAGGGGAGACACTGTGTCCCAGCCCTCCTTCCTCCCCACTGCAGGTGTGTAGGCACCCACCGAGGCTCTGGAATCTCTCCGTCTAGTCTGCCTGCTGGATGTGCTGACAGCAGAGACTCCCCCTGGGGGCTGGTGCTCGGGCTTAGCAAGATGGCAGGCATAGCAGGAGCCTCAGCTTTCTAGTCAAGCGAATGGCTGGAGTGTGCTCTATGTTTCTCTGTGTCCCTCCTTCTCTTGGCTAGTATGTCCTGGCATTGAAGCTCAGGTTCTTCAGGCAGGCAGGCAGGCAGGCAGGCAGGCAGGAAAGGCTTTCTTGGAACACTTGAGCCAAGCCTCATTTCAGTGATTGCAATTCTTCTATTCAAGGAGTAGGCATCACACATAGAGAAGGTTGGGCAAAGCCACAAAGAAGTCCCTCAGGTACCCACCGGAAGTCATGCCAGGCAGTAGAGGGGCGGGTGGAGTGTCTGAGTGATGGGCGGGTACGGGTACGGGTCCGGTCGGGGAGCTGCTGGCCACAGGCTAGATGTGATTGCAGCCAGAAGCGAGAAACCAGTGAGCTAGGCAAGAGCGGTGGGGGGGGGGGGGGGGGGGGAGGGGGGGTGGGTGTGAGTGCGCCACCGTGCGGAAGTGCAGGGTGTGGCACGGGCCTGCGGTGTGGTCAGAGTGTGTGGGGTGGGCAGGGGCTCCCTAGGCAGGGCTGTGAGCACGGTGGAGCTAGGGGTTGAGTGTGTGTGGAGCAGGTGATTGTGACTGTGAGGGAGTCAGCGTGGCAGGAAGGTGTGTGAGCATGTGTGGAGAAAGTGTGGAGAAGGCAGGCTGAGCGGTGCGGGCTGGGGTTGTGAAGAAGCCGACTAAGGTGGGCTGGCTTGGAGGAAAGAAGAGGGCAGGGGTGTGGAGGGGGGCGGAGGAGGCAGTAGGCCTGGGGTGGGCGTGGAGAGGTGGAAGGGCGGGGCGGGCCCCCGGGCCGGGTGGAGGCAAAAGCCTACAGCACCCGGTATTCCCAGGCGGTCTCCCATCCAAGTACTAACCAGGCCCGACCCTGCTTAGCTTCCGAGATCAGACGAGATCGGGCGCGTTCAGGGTGGTATGGCCGTAGACGCCTGCTGCCGCTGCGCGCAGCCCCAAATGCTGCTCGCCGCCTCTGCAGCCTCCGCTCTCCACACTCTCGCCAGCCTCTGCCTCTGCCTCTGCCTGCGGCTCTCGCCTCACACACACCTGCTGCGCCTGCCTGCCTGCCTGCTCGCGCACAACTGCATCGGAGCACGCTCGCACCAACGCACGGACCGCAGCCTCTGCCAGCAAGCCGAGCCTGCTGCTCTCGCCGCCAACCGCTCTCTCCCCCCTGACACCCAACCTT